>NW_014578158.1:71244-73362 GCF_000485595.1 Priapulus caudatus
TTGTTGTCATGCGGAAAACCCAGGCATCAAATTGGGCTGTCCGCAACAATGTCTCGTTGTCCCAAAAAATATCCCCAAATCTCCTATTTTCAATCACATAATAATATGATCAGAAAACACTCAAAAACAGTGGCGTACGCGTAGCCAGGATGTTTTAACAAGGGGGGCCAAAAACAGTAAACTGCGCAAAATAGTGGATGACTTAATATTTTACTGGCTCCTCCGCCTCCCTCTCCACACCCTACGGCTCCTCTACCTCTCAGCTCTGCAATCTTTGTTTTGGGCGCCATGCGAAAAGGCGACATTTGTGTTCATTGTTCTCTGCTCCCAAGATATGTAATTGTTCAGTGGCGGGTCTAGGATTCCAAGGAGGTGGGGGTGAAAAACAGGCGGGGGTATGGGGGTCCAGGTCCTCCCCCAGAAAATTTTGGAAACTTGCTGGTTTGCTGGTTCCAAATCGAGTTCACCTCTCATAAATCAGAAAACCTGACATATATACCAGTGTTGGAAATAGCAGCTGGTCCCATATTTTTATATTATTCACGATTTAATTCACGATTAAGATTTCTTGATGAGCTAGAAAACACTCGGATCTGAAGTATGAAACTGAACATTATTGTGCCAGCTAGCCTATACCAGTTGGTTGGGATTGATTGTCAGTTCAGATGCAAAATATTGAAAGCAAAAGGCAAAAGCACCATAGATTAATTGGGTACCACGCGTATATAAGATAGCCGAGTCGGTTTAGAGTTAGTGACTTAGTGTTAGTGTTAGGGATAGGGTTTCTTGGTTGTCCACCGGACAATGTCTCAGACTGGTTAGGTTGTCCGGCGCAAATTATGGTTGTCTCGGACAACCGGACAACGCTTATTTCGAGCACTGTTTTCTAAATAGCTTCATGGCAAGTTCATGTTTAATAGTTGCGATGTTTTTGCGATCAGATGTGAATGAAAGCTTTGTTTGTTTTTATTCATTCCTGATCGCATTGATAGTTTGATTATTTTTACTATCTCCACAGGGATCTGATATTGTGATGATACGAATACTAACACGATCATAAAATGTCAATTTGTTTATATAATAATAACCTTTATTTTAGTTTATACGATAGGGGGCCTATTATTATTTCAAGTTTATTATTATTTAATACTCTATTGTATTTATATCATTATAAGTTATTTTAGATTATATTACTATATATGTGTTTGTTTAGAGTTATATACATATATATGCCTATATTGTTAAACTCAAGTTTAGTTTATAATTATTAATATATATTTAGTTATTACTGTATTATTTTCATGTAGAGTTTAATACTTTGGTTTATCGTTTAGGTCAGCTTGGCATAATACTCTAGTGCTAACTAATGAATCATACCTCAAACCTGCTAACGATGCAACTATTTTGTTGGTAAAAAGGTGCTCAAACTTGCTTATACAGAGATTACTATATAAATAGGGCAGGGTTCGACACTAACCCACGTCCGAACGGGTAAATGCTTGGTCCGGTCGCATACAACCAGAGTGCTAGTGGCCCGACTGGTCGTGTTAGAATTGGTCATATAGTACTCGCACATAGTTACATGACATCATTTCACACCTTTCTGCCTTATAAGTCACATTTGTAATTACAAAATGCACAATTGTCACAATGTCAGTAGTGCAAGGCAAAACATCGAATCTTTATTACGGTGTTCGTGCTTAAAACAATACCTGTCAGTGTCAGGGCTAGTGGTTTTCCTGGGGGCCGTTTCACGAAGCGCTCGTTAAGTTAGTGATGGGTTAAAGAGGGGTTTTAGGATATCCTTATATATAGAGTGTTTCACGAAAGCCTCGCTAAGTTTCCCCGTTTCACAAACGTCTCGCTAACTCAACGACGTTGCTATTAAGGAGGAATATTAAGGACAGGTCAGGGGCAGTACTTAGGCTATCGTACATCAAGCAACGCGCGATTTCCCGCGTGTTTTTATTGTTTTGGCAAGCCGTAGTGTAAAGCGAAATCCCGCCGAGAAGGTAACTTCTGTGTCTACGAGAATACTGTGCAAGGCCTGTGAAGGCATGACACGCAGGGGTTAAGTGTGGCTAAGAAGCTTCTAATTGTGGTAGCAGATTTTTGAAG
>NW_014578158.1:74850-76254 GCF_000485595.1 Priapulus caudatus
TATTAGAGTCAGTGCATCAAAATTGTGAAAATTTTAACAAAATCATGCTATGAAAAAGTAGCTCTGGCCAAGAATAAAATAGCTCCTGTAAAAAATTACGAGAGCTCTTTTTTTCATACAAAATCAAAAAAGAGCTCTCGTAAAAAAAAGAGTAATTTTTAGGCTGTCTCACGCATGGGGACCCAGAGTGCCTTTGCCCTTCAAGGCCCCTTAGTCGGAAACAAAATTAGTCTTAACATTAGTCTTAACAATAACTTTTCCTCATAGACCATCAACGAAATAATGGCGAAGTTACGAGTTTCTCATACGCAGCGTAATTTAGGTGTCCAAACATTAACATTAAGACTAATGTTAGGACTAATGTTTGTTTCTGACATCGTAATTCATGGTTCGGTGCTTTTGCGGAACCTCCTGCGATCACCCCTGTGGGCGATGACGTGGTCCCTAAAAAATGCGAGTTTTGTGACTCGTGCCACGGCCCGTAGGGAACGCCGCCGCCGCGCGTGTTGTCGTGTCGTCGATCGACCTCTGCTCAAGGTCGCGACATGTGTTACCGTCAAACCTGTGTAGAAGGGTCACTCGAGGGGGGATCCCTTCTAATAAGTTCTCTTTGTAGGCGAGTGGCCGTTCTATAGAAGTGGTTTCAGTGTTTAATTGCCGCGTAGGAGAAATGCTAGATGTGTCGTATATAATATAGGTGTTAAACAATAGTAGAGGGCGTCCATAGGCGGCAGGCCTGAATGAGCATCGAACAGAAATTAATTACAAATACTCACACTGTTACTGCACTTACAAAACATACACTTTATTCATGTTTTAAATAACTACAGATTCATGCTCTATGCTCTGCTCGAAACTTTTGCCAGCTCTATGACGCGAATTTCTGCAAAGTTGTCTGACCACATTTCATACACAAAAATCACCAGCCGGTCGCTGCGGCTTCGCCACCTGACGGAATGTCACGAGTACACAACAAGACCAATTTTACTTCTAATGCTTTCTAGACGTCCACGAGGCATCTAACTTGCGTGCATAATACACATTATTGCAATCTAGTGCCGAATTTCAGGGGGAAAAAATGCCAAAAAGGGCATTTTCTGGAGACGAAATAGTGCAACGGTGAACAATTGCGGAAGCTTACTGTTGTACACCTATAGAAGAGTTCATTTTATAAAGGTTAGACTTGCAATGTGAGCCACACGGGAGCTCTTGAAAGTGTCCTTCATAGGTCACAGGTATCCGTTTTATAGAGGTCTGTGCTAACACAGGTTTGAGGCTGTGTATGCACTATGCAGGTATGCATTCAATACCGATGTCCCTCCTGTACAGGTGTTCCTTCTCTAAAGGTTTTGCTAACACACATTTGACCGTATACAAATGTGCTCTCTGTAAATGCATCAGCTA
>NW_014578158.1:76279-85747 GCF_000485595.1 Priapulus caudatus
GGAAGGATTAGCAAGACGGTTGGGCGCTTGTATGACAGGACTGAGGCTTGGACTGACTGTACTGACATTGTATGACTAGACTTGAGCCTTGGACTGACCTGTACTGTACTGTATGACAAGACTTGGTGGCTGTATGACCGACTGGAGCCTTGAGCTGACACTGTACTGACTGTATGACAGACTGGTTGGGCTGTATGAGCAGACTGAGCCTTGACTGACCTGTACTGACTGTATGACAGACTGAGCCTTGGAACTGACCTGTATTGGCTGGTATTTGACAGACTGGGTGGGGCTGTATGACAGAGCTGAGCCTTGGACTGACGCTGTGACTGACGTATGACTAGACTGAGCGTTGGACTGACTGTACTGACTGTATGACAGACGTGGGTGGGCTGTATGACCCGACTGAAAGCCTTGGACTGGACCTGTACTGACTGTATGACAGACTGGTTGGGCTGTATGACAGACTGAGGCCTTGGACTGACCTGTACTTGGACTGTATGACAGACTGGTTGGACTGATATGACAGACTGAGCCTTGGACTGACCTGTACTGACTGTATGACAGACTGGGTGGGCTGTATGACAGACTGAGCCCTTGGACTGACCCTGTACTGACTGTATGACCGACTTGGTTGGGCTGTATGACAGACTGAGCTTGGACTCACCCTGTACTGCCTGTATGACAGACTGGTTGGGCCTGTTATGACAGACTGAGCTTGGACCTGACTGTATTGACTGTATGACAGACTGGTGGGCTGTATGACAGACTTGAGCCTTGGACTGACCTGTACTGATGTTGACAGACTGGTTGGGCCTGTATTGACAGACTGAGCCTTGGACTGACGGCTGTACTGACTGATGAGAGACTTGGTTGGGTCTGTATGAGCCAGACTGAGGCGATTGGACTGACACTGTACTTGACTGTATGACAGACTGGTTGCTGTAATGACAGACTGAGCCTTGACTGAACCTGTATTGACTGTTATGCACAGACTGGGTGGGGCTGTATGACCGACTGAGGCCTTGGACTGCGCTGTACTGACTGTATGACAGACTGGTTGGGTCTGATGACAGACTGAGCCTTGACTGACTGTACTGACTGTATGACAGACTGGTTGGGCTCTGTATGACAGACTGAGCCTTTTGACTGACAGACTAGTATTGACTTGTATGACAGACTGGTTGGGCGTATGACAGACTGGTTGGGACTGTATGACAGACTGGAGCCTTGAGCTGACGCCGTATTGATGTATGACAGACTGAGCCTTGGCTGACCTGTACTGACTGTATGAGCAGACTGAGCTATGGACTGACCTGTAATTGACTGTATGACAGACTGGTTGGGCTGTATGACAGACCTAAGCTTGGACTGACCTGTACTGACTGTTATGCCCAGACTGAGGCCTTGCCTGACCTGTAGCTGACTCGTATGACAGACTGCGGTGGCTGTATGACAGACGGTTGGGCTCTGTATGACAGACTGAGCCTTGACTGACGCTGTATTGAACTAGTAGTGAGCAGACCTGGGTGGTCGCGCTGGTATGACCGAGCTGAGCCTTGACTGACCTGTATGACTGTATGAGCAGACTGAGGCCTTTGGACTGACCTGTAGCTGACTGTATGACAGACTGGGTGGGCTGTATGAAGACCTGGTTGGGCTGTAATGACAGACTGGAGCCTTGGACTGACGGCTGTATGTGACTGTATGACAGACTGGGTGGTGCTGTATGACCGACTGAGCTCTGGACTGACTCTGTACTGACTGTATAAGCAGATCTGGTTGGCTGTATGACAGACTGGAAGCTTGGACTGACCGCGCTTGTACTGACATGTATGACAGACTGGTTGGCGCTGTATGACAGACTGAGCCTGGACTGAGACTGTAGTTGCCTGTATGAGCAGACTGGGTTGGGTCTGTAATGACAGACTGGTTGGGCTGTAATGACAAGACTGAGGCCTTGGAAGCTGACGCTGTTATTGCACTGTATGACAGACTGAGCCTTGACTGACCTGTACTGACTGTAATGACAGACTGAGCCTTGGAGCTGACGCTGTAATTGACTGTATGACAGACTGTTGGCTGTATGAGCGAGACTAAGCGTTGACTGACCTGTACTGACATGTATGACAGACTGAGGCCTTGGACTGACCTGTACTGGACTTGTATGACAGACTGGGTGGGCTTTGTATGACAGAGCTGGTTGGGCTGTATGACAGACTGAGCCTTGAGACTGACCTGTATTGACTGTAATGACAGACTGGGTGGGCTTGTAATGAACGATCTGAGCCTTGGGACTGATCACTGTCTGACTGTATGAAAGACTGAGGCCTTGGAACTGACCCTGTACTGACTGTTATGATCAGACTGGGTGGGCCCTGTATGACCGACTGAGCCTTGGGACTGACCTGTACTGACTGTATAAACAGACTGGTGGGCTGTATGACAGACCTGAAGCCTTGGACTGACTCCTGTAACTGACTTGTATGAGGCAAGAGCTGAGCCTTGGAGCTGACCTGTACTGACTGGTATGACAGACTGGGGTGGCTGTTGACAGACTGAGCCTTGGACTGAACCTGTAACTGACTGTATAACAGAGCTGGGTGGGCTGTATGACAGACTGAGCCTTGACTGACCCCTGTACTGAGCTGTATGACAGACTGGTTTGGGGGCTGTATGACAGACCTGAGGCCTTGACTGAACCTGTACTGACTGTATGACAGACTGGTTGGCTGTTATGACAGACTTGAGCCTTGGACTGACCTGTACTGACTGTACTGACAGACTGGTTGGGCCTGTATGACTGACTGAGGCGCTTGGACTGACCGGTACTGACTGTATGACAGACTGAAGCTTGGACTGAGCCTGTACTGACTGTATGACAGACTGAGGCCTTGGACTGACCTGTACTGACTGTATGACAGACTGGTTGGCTTGTATGACCGACGTGAGCCTTGACTGACGCTGTACTGAACTGTATAACAGACTGGGTGGGCGCTGTATGACAGACTGAGCCTTGGACTGACGCTGTACTGAATCTGTATGAACAGACTGAGCCTTGGACTGACCTGTACTGACTGTAGTGACAGACTAGGCGCTTGGACTGACCTGTACTGGCCTGTATGACAGACTGAGCCTTGGACTGACCTGTACTGACTGTATGAGCAGACTGGGTGGCTGTATGACCTGACTTGGCCTTGGACTGACCTGTAGCTGCCTGTATGACAGACTGAGGCCTTGGATCTGAACCTGTTACTGACTGTAATGACAGACTGGTTGGGCTGTATGACGACTGATCCTTGGGGGGGGAGGGGACTGACCCGTACTAACTGTATGACAGACTGGGTGGGCTGTATGAGCAGTACTGAGCCTTGGACTGGCCTGTACTGACGTATGACAGACTGGAGGCCTTGGAGCTGACACTCGTTACTGACTGTATGACAGTACTGGTGGGCTGTATGACTAGACTGAGCCTTGACTGACCTGTACTGAGCTGTAATGACCAGACTGAGCCTTGGACTGACCTGTACTGACGGTATGGACAGACTGGGGTGGGCTGTATGACCGACTGAGCCTTGGACTGAGCCTGTAACTGGACTGTGATGACAGACTTGGTGGGCTGTATGACCGATCTGAGCCTTGACTGACCTGTACTGACGGTATGACAGACTGGGTGGGCTGTAATGCACAAGACTAGAGCCTTGGACTGACGCTGTACTGACTGGTAATGACAGACTGGGTGGGCTGTATACGACTGAGCCTTGGACTGACCTGTAGCTTGACTGTATGAACAGACTGAGCCTTGGAGCTGACCTGTACTGACTGTATGACAGACTGGGTGGGCTGTATGACCGACTGAGCCTTGACTGACTCTTGTACTGACTGTATGACAGACTGGTTGGGCTGTATGACAGACTGAGCCTTGGACTGACCTGTACTGACTGTATGACAGACTGGTTGGGCTGTATGACAGACTGAGCCTGTGGACTGACCTGTAAGCTGACTGTTATGACATCAAAAGACTGGGGGCTGTAATGACATACTGAGGCCTTGGACGTGACCTGCTATGACCTGTATGACAGACTGGGTGGGCTGTAAATGACGCGACTGGAGCCCCTTCGGACTGACCTGTACGTGACTGTTATAACGAGACCTGGGTGGGCTGTAATGACAGACTGAAGCCTTGGACTGACCTGTACTGACTGTATGACCGACTGAGCCCTTGGACTGACGCTGTACTGACTGTATGAGCAGACTGGGTGGGCTGTATGACCGACTGACGGCCTTGGACTTGACCTGTACTGACTGTATGACAGACTGGTTGGGCTGTTAATGACAGACTGAGCCTTGGACTGACCTGTACTGACTGTATGATCAGACTGGAGCCTTGAGACTGAGCCTGTATTGGCTGTATGACAGACGGGCTGGGCTGTATATGACCCAGACTGAGCTTGGACTGACGCTGTAAACTGACTGTATGACAGACTGAGGCCTTGACTGACCTGTAACTGACTGTATGAAGACTGGGTGGGGTCTGTATGACCGACTGAGGCCTTGGACTGACCTGCTACTGACTGTATGACAGACTGGTTGGGCTTGTATGACAGAACCTGAGGCCTTGGACTGACCTGTACTGACTGTATGACAGTACTGGTTGGACTGTATTGACAGAACTGAGCATTGGATTGACCTGTACCTGAATTGTATGACAGCTGGTTGGGCTGGTATGACCGATCTGAGCTTGCAATGCCGTGCGCAGTGAGCTGACGACGTATATGCGTTCGCGCGCTGCGTAAGACGATCGTCTGTGCGCCGGACGTCGCGTCGGTGGCAGCCAGCCTGCCGACGCGCCGCTATCAGCGGCTGTCGTTCGCCATGCCATGGCTGCCTGCTGCTGCTCGCCGCTGCCTGTCATGCACCTGCACACTGATTCAGCTATTGTATATAATGGATAGGGGAAAAAAGAACCCCCCAGAAGAGAGAGGGAGAGAGAGAGAAGGGGTAGGAGCAAGGGAGAGAGAGAGAGCAAGAGAGAGAGAGGGAGAGGGGAGGAGAGAGAGAGAGAGAGAGAGAGAGAGAGAGAGAGAGAGAGAGAGAGAGAGACACAGAGAGATGAAAAGCGCGAAGAAGAGAGAGAGAGAGAGAGAGAGAGAGAGAGAGAGAGAGAGAGAGAGAGAGAGAGAGAGAGAGAGAGAGCGAGAGAGAGAGAGGAGAGAGAGAGAGAGAGAGAGAGAGAGCAGAGAGAGAGAGAGAGAGAGAGAGAGAGAGAGAGAGAGAGAGAGAGAGAGAAGAGAGAGAGAGGGAGAAGAGAGAGAGAGAGAAAGAGAGAGAGAGAGAGAGAGAGAGAGAGAGAGAGAGAGAGAGAGGAAGAGAGAGAGAGAGAGAGGAGAGAAGAGAAGTAAAAAACACATCATCCACGCCATGAAAATAGCAGGATGAAGATGAAAGTAAATAAAGATAGAAATAGAATATTATAGCGGTGTCAATTTTTTTTTATAGTTAATATATAAGGTTACGATTTTTATCGACCAATAAAAAACTACAGTCACCGTTCACTTTATCGTATGAGTAATCAACGCATAACGCAGGGTTCTCGCAAGCTTTTTCATTATAGCAGTGGCGGGTGCTGCCTTTACGGTCCTAGTTTGCAAATCGCCGAAGGCGGTTGCGTGCTAGGGGGTCCGGGGGCTATAATATTTACGCATGGCGGCTTGATATTTTAGAGTGGCGGTGCGATTTTAGGATGGCGGGGCTCTGACGATAGCCTGGCAGGCCGCCAGGGCTATAAGTGCTCTTGGAGAACCCTGATAAACAGGTGATGGGTACGAGGTAGTCAATCGTAATTTTCTGAGCAGTTAAATTATCACTGGTCAGTGTTTAGTGTGAGCGGACACCTCTACAGAAAGGACACGTGTATATTATACAGTCAGGTGTGTGTGAGCGGACACCTCTACAGAAAGGACACGTGTATACACTATACAGTCAGGTGTGTGTGAGCAGACACCTCTAAACTAGAAAGGACCACGTGTATACAGTCAGCGTGTGTGCGAGTCGGAGCCCTCTAAGCAGACAAGGACACGTGTATACAGTCAGGTGAGTGTGAGCAATGGACACCTCCACGAAAGGCACCTGCATAGTCAGGTGTGTGGCCACTTGCTCCCTACCCCTCTCTCTCTCTCCCTCTCTCTCTCTTGCTCTCTCTCTCTCACTTGCTCCCTACCCCTCCCTCCCTCTCCCTCTCTCTCTCTTGCTCTCACTCTCCCTTGCTCCCTACCCCTCTCTCTCTCTCCCTCTCTCTCTCTGTCTTCCCTATCATTATATACAATACTGAATCATTGTTGCAGGTGCATGACAGGCAGCGGCGAGCAGCAGCAGCAGCATGGCAGCGAACGACAGCGCTGATAGCGGCGGGGCAGGTGGCGCCACCGACGCGACGTCCGGCGCACAGACGATCGTCACGAGCGGCGGAACGATATACGCAGGTCAGTCCAAGGCTCAGTCTGTCATACAGCCCAACCAGTCTGTCATACAGTCAGTACAGGTCAGTCCAAGGCTCAGTCTGTCATACAGTCAGTACAGGTCAGTCCAAGGCTCAGTCTGTCATACAGCCCACCCAGTCTGTCATACAGTCAGTACAGGTCAGTCCAAGGCTCAGTCTGTCATACAGCCCAACCAGTCTGTCATACAGTCAGTACAGGTCAGTCCAAGGCTCAGTCTGTCATACAGTCAGTACAGGTCAGTCCAAGGCTCAGTCTGTCATACAGCCCACCCAGTCTGTCATACAGTCAGTACAGGTCAGTCACTTCCCCCAGTTAAAGAGTGTCGTTTAAAAGAGACACATTAACGTAGGTTCCTTGCATATTTTCAGTTTAAAAATAGTTGAAAGTGCATCCATTGACAAAATTGATGTGGCAATTACAGGTCGGTCCATAGCTCAGTCCATGCCAATCAGTGCGATCGTTAAATGAAAGACTCGTTGCTTCTCCTAGTTAAAATCTTCGTTTATATATTTTCCTTCGAGAAAGTGCTGCATTATACTTCCTGTTTTACTATATTGTTCGATGTGAACATACACTCGTGACTCATACATAGCCCATAGCAAGCAATTAATGTTGGGAACATTAATATCAAATCATCCAGGTTTTTGGGATTTTTAACTAGTTGAGAAACAATCTTATCAGGTAAGAATTTGACGATACGTTTAGTCCCGTTTAGTTCTTACTTTTAATGTAAAAAAATGGCCAATTTTTTTGTTTACAAATTTTACCATAGAAAATTCGTGACGTAGTCAATTTAAGGGGTGTGGGCGTTTTATCGTAATACGTTTACGGTTATCAGCTGTTCTCTCAGTAGTACTTGTAGTATCATATATGACATCAACATCATATCTCCACAGTCCCAATCCACAGGGCAATCCAGTATATCTTGATGTATTGTTGTTATGCTCTCTAACATTTGCAAAGGTTTGAGAATGCCCCCTCCCCGTAGTGCGAGAATTTTTTTCATGATTTTTTTATTGCATGTTATGCAAATACTGCATGTACTGTATGTGAAACTGCAGCTATAAATAGGTGTTATGGACCTTGCTCATAATTTCACACGGGAAAACCTGAAACCCGTGCAGAAAAGTAGATTTTTGCTGTCAGTATTTTAGTATTGGGAGTGCATGCGTGTCTGCACTCATGCGTGCATGTATGTGCGGATATGTATAGTGTGCGTGCGTGTGTGTGGGCATGCGTATGCGTGTGGGCATGCATGCGTATGCGCGTGCACGTGTGTGAGTGTGTGTGTTTCAGATTTATAATTAAATAAGAGACCATCAATACTAACATGCACACACTCACCTCTCTCTCGCTCTCTCTCTCTCTCTCTCTCTCTCTCTCTCTCTCCCTCTCCCCCTCTCCCTCTCATTCTCTACTAGTGATGATATTGCTTTTCCCTGTAAGTTCTGCCCATTATTATTTGCTTTGCTTATTATTTATTATTAGTTATTACAAGTTCATGTAAACCAGTAAGTGAGTTGACGCCTTCACCCCCTTTGCTATTTATAATATATATATTTATTTATAATGTAATTAAACAGTGAGTTACATGTTGACCTCGACAGCCGACCTTCAGGGTTACCAGATGATTCGCACGAAAATTCCGCGCTGGCGGACACGGAGTTGTTGTGACCGTCAGGAGCATTACAGGTCCACACCAGCTAGTCTGAGGAGCAACGCAAGCGGACTACGCTCAATGAAGAACAGTACAAGGTGAGCAGTGCGTGTGTGTGCTTGCGTGCGTGTGCGGTCGTTGCCGTGCGTGCGCGTGTGCGTCGTTATGGTGTGTGTGCATGCATGTTTGGTGTGTGTGTGTGATGTGATGTGTGTGTGTTTACCACGTGGTGCGTGTCGCGCGTGGTTGCGTCGTGCGCGGTGTGCGTGCTGGCTTGTGCGTGCTGTGAGGCGATGCGTATGTGTGTGTGCATTGATGTGCTTTGTGCCGTGCGTGCGTGCGGTGCGTGCGTGCGTGTGTGTGGAGGGCTGTGCGCGTGCTGTGGCGTTGTGTGTGTGTGTGTGTGTGTGTGTGATGTGTGTGTATGGTGTGCGTTGTGCGTGCGCTGTTGTGTGTGCGTGCGTCGTTACTTGTGTGTGCATTGCATTGTGCGTGTGTGTGTGTGAGGCTGTGCGTGGTGTGTTTGTGTGCCGTGCCGTGCTGTGCGCTGCGTGTGTGTGTGTCATACATGCGTGTCTGCTGCATGCCATTGTTGCTGTGTGAGTGCTGCGTTATGTGTGCGTGCGTATAGTGTGTCGTAGTGTAGGTTGTTGTGTGTGGTATCTACATGCGTGTCTGCCATGCATGATATGTGTGTGTGTGACTCTGTCTGTCTGTCTCTCTCTCTCTCTCTCTCTCTCTCTCTCCTCTCTCTCTCTCTCTCTCTCTCTCTCTCTCTCTCTCTCTCTCTCTCGTCTCTCTCTTTCTCTTCTCTCTCTCTCTTCTCTATGTGTGTTGTGTGCGCGACTGTGGTATGCGTAGTGTGTGTGTGTGTGTGTGGTTCAGGGTAAAAAATACACGGAGTGATGAGCGATTCGCGTTTCAAACCTCCGAAATCGCTCCCGTGAAGCTCAAAGTAGCCTTTTTACGAGAGCTATTTTCCCACAGACTTGAAAAAGAGCTCCCGTGGAATAAAAAAGTAGTTTTTTTTCCTGGTGGTGTCAACTACATGGTATCTGTGTTGCAGGGAGGCGGCGCGCGAGTGTCGGCGGAAGAAAAAAGAGTACGTCAAGTGTCTTGAGAATCGCGTCGCTGTCCTGGAGAGTCAGAACAAACAGCTGATTGACGAACTGAAGCAGCTCAAGGAACTCTACTGTCAGAAGGACTGAGCGTCGCCCACCACACCCCACAGCACTGGCACGCCCGCCACAGCGGACTGTCACGCCCGCGACAGGATGCCACGCCGCCACAGGATTGTCCTGCCGCCACAGT
>NW_014578158.1:85762-92357 GCF_000485595.1 Priapulus caudatus
TTCTCCCCGCTCTCTCTCTCTCTCCCCTCCCCCATCTCTCTCTCTGTCTCTCTCTTCTCCCCGCTCTCTCTCTCTCTCATCTCGTCTCTCTCTCTCGTCTCTCTCTCTCTGCTCTTCTGCTGCTCTCTCTCTCTCTCTCTGCTCTCTCTCGCTCTCTCATCTCTCTCTCTCTCTCCTTTCTGCTCTCTCTTTGTCGGCTCTCTCTCCTTTCTCTCTCTCTCTCTCTCTCTCTTCTCTCTCGCTCTCTCTCTTCTCTCTGCTCTCTCTGCTCTCCCTCTCTCCTCTCTCTCTTTCTCTCTCTCTCTCTTCTCTCTCTCTCTCTCCTCTCTCTTCTCTCTCTCTCTCTCCTTTCTCTCTCTCTCTCTCTCTCTCTCCTTTCTACTCTCTCTCTCGCTCTCTCTTTCTCATCTTCCCTCTCTCTCTTCTCTCTCTCTCTCTCTCTCTCTTCTCTCTCTCTCTCTCTCTCTCTCTCGCTCTCTCTCCTTCTCTCCTCTCCCTCTCTTCCTCTCCTCTCTTTCTCGCTCTCTCTCTTCTCCTCTCTCTCTCTCTCTTCCTCTCTCTCTCTTCTCCTTTCTCTCTCTCTCTTCCGCCCTCGTCTCTGCCGCTCTCTCTCCTTTCTCGTCTCTGTACTCTCCCTCGTACTGTCTCTCCTCTCATCTCTCTCTCTCTCTCTCGTCTCTCTCTCTCTCTCGTCTTCTCTCTCTCTCTCTCTCTCTCGTCTCCCTGTCTCTCTCTCTGCTCTCTCTCACTCTCTCTCTTCGCGTCTGTCTCTCTCTCTCTCTCTCTCTCTCTCTCTCTCTCTCTCTCTCTCTCTCTCTCTCTCTCTCTCTCTCTCTCTCTCGCTCTCTTCTTCTCTCTCTCTCTCTCTCGTTTCTCTCTTCTCTTCTCTTAAAATCTCTCGGGTTCTCTCTCTTCTTTCTCTCTCTCTCTCTCGTCTCCTCTCTCTCTCTCTCTCTCTCTTTCTCTCTCTCTCTCTCATGCTCACTCTTTGTTCTCTGTTGTTTAGGCTGATGTCTGCAGATCAGCATGATGAGTCATCGGATGGTCTTTTTGACGTCGCGCGAGAGGGATGGGAAAGTGCTGGCACGACGACCATCCTACAGGTAAAACCACTTCACACGCACACACGACACGCACACACACACACACATACATGACACACAAACACACACACAAACAACACACATACAAACACAACCACACAACCACACAGCACACACACACCACACACACACATGCACACGCGCACGCACGCACGCACAGCAGCGATTACACACACACACACAACATACATCACCATCATACAACACAACGCACACACACACATGTTCGGCATGCACACGCGCACGCACACACACACACATGTTCTGCATTGCAACACGCGCATCGCACGCACGCACATCAACATACAATACACACAACAACATACACACATCCTACAGGTAAAACCCATGCACAACACACACACGCACACACACGCAACACACACACACGTTCGCACGCACACGCGGGCACGCAACGCACACGCCACGCACACACACAACACACACAACATACACACATTCCTTACAAGTAAAACTCATGCACACACACAACGCACGCACCGCAACGTTACAATGCATACACAACGCACATGCATGCACGCACAGCATGCATACACCAGCCGCACGCTAAAGATAAAAACAGACCGCACGCACGCACATGCATACACGCACGCACGCCACATGCCACGCACGCATGACATGCTACCGCCGACGCACGCACGATGTATGCATGCATGCACGCACTGCATCGCACCACACACGCACACAACATGACACGGCACACTCACACACAACACACACATACACACGACACACGTAGATGTGCAAAGCACAACACACACCGACAAACACACACACAACATACAACACATCCTACAGGTAAACCCACACCACGCACACACACGCATACACACGTCACGCACGCTCGCATGGCAGGCAGCATGTTGTAGGCTTGCTTGCTTCCACTCGCACCCTGGCAGCTCGCCTGTACGCCGTAGTCGCATGCAATTAGTTGGCGCGCGCAACATCCTAGAACATACGACAAAGACAATGACAAGCATGATACAGACAGCGTCAATAGGCCGAAAATTGAAAAAAATAAAAAAAAAAAAAAAAATACCAAAACAAAATCCGTCTTCGTCGCTTCGGCTGTCGACACCTTAACTTTTTCTCATAGACCAGACCTCTGTACGCTGCTTTAGAAAACTCCTAACCTTTACCTGAGGCCGGGACCATTCGACTTCTTGAGATGGGAGTTTGTGTAGCGCCGAAGTCTGGCATGTCACAGCCCCTGCGATAGCGGGCTGGAAATGTCGGAAACTAAAAAATTAACATCTTAAAACATTCTAACAGTCTTACATTAGTCATAACATATTTTTTCAAGTTGCAACTGTTTGCTTCAACGTCATCGCCTGTAAGCTCACTAACTGCCACTCCGCTGCAATTACTGATGGCCCGTTGTCGAGAACAATAGTTAATAGTCTCAGCATTAAGCTCCTCAAAGTTCTCAAAATTGTCTTTTTCGTAGGAACGGACCTTCTATTACACTGCATTATGAGGAAACTCGTAAACATTTACGATATTTCTGTCGCCGTTCTACGAAGAAAAAGAGAATGTTAAGCACCAATTCCGTTTCTGCCAATACGGTCTACGAGAAAAAAGTTTCACGTTCAGTGACGCAATTTTGTTTCCCAAAGCAACTAGTAGGGGTTCCCTGGGATGACACTCACCGATTCCTACGTGTACATCCTACATAGTATGGTGCGAAATTAACGCGAGTCCGGAGTTAAATACTCCCTGAATTTATTGTGCGGACTTCCTATTTGACATCTGCACGAGATTCCGTGTGGACTGCCCTGAAAATTCATGCCACGCTAACTAGTTTCCGTTCCATGAGCACGGAAGCCTCTGCGGAATTACCGTATTTTTTCAGCAAATCTTTTAAATTTTTGAACTTCAAGACTGCGGATTCCCTCTTTTTGAGGGCAGGGAGTCCTCGTTGGACTCCCTTGTTGGAAAGCTTAATTTCTACCCTGGGCTTCCCGTTCCTGCCCATGGGGAGCGTACGCTGCTGGCGCTGGTTCGAGCTGTAATTGCCAACCCGTTCCCCATCCCAGTGTGTAGAGAAGTCCGTCGCCCATTTCTTTAGAAAGCATCACAGCATCAGGCGCGTAGAAATTAAAACTTCTTCTGCCCTCAAAAATGAGCGGAGTCCGCGGCCAAAAATGAGGAGTCCGCCAGTCTGAAGTTCAAACTAAAGATATTAACAATAACGCAATAGTTCTTATTTGGGAGATTCATGCGTGTTGCACGCCTGCCAATTTTCTTTGGACATTTTTGCTGGAAAATACGGTCTAAATCCCGCAAGGCCATGCTCTGGAACGAAACTAGTTAGTATTGCAGAATTTTCAGGGTAGTCACACGGGCACTCCTGCATATATGGTCAAATCAGGGAGCCGGCCAGTATAATCAAGGAGTATTTTGACTCTGACTTCCCGTTAATTTCGCCACGTCCGAACATGAAATGAGTACATGTTATTCAACCCCATCCCATTTCCTCGTGTTGTAGAGAAGTTGCCCATTCTTCTAGAAAGCCGTCACATTCGATTATCTAGGTGTCGACAATAAGCGATGGTCCGTAGCCCACCATTCCAAATAATCAGAGGGACCATCAGATTCAAACAGGCGCCGACGCGACCGGACCGTTATGGGTTTCAACTAAATCTACTGACACAATTTTATTAAGCGCAAGTAATATTTTAAAAGGGAATAAAATCAATTCTGCGTATCGTCTTGATACATTCATTGTAGCCGTGGAATAATTTCCATTTCTGATCACCATGTAAAATCTCTTTCTACGCTTGCACGCCGCCATTACTTTTAGAAACAATTTGAAACTTTAGGAGGACCATCTAAATATTCAAACTAAGATGCCGTCCTATGCGACCATCTCTTTTTTTCTTCCTTAATTTTACTCCGCCATTATAATAATTGTTCACTGCCTTAAACTTTGTGTAGCAACTTCTTAACACAAACTTTATATAATATACAATGGCAAACATCCAACCAGCCAAACTAAATCCACTTGTGGAAACTCAGTAAGGCTGTGCCTGCTAGAGCGCTGTCCAGACTCTTCATTCACCACATATCCACTAGTGTTGGAGATCGGTCCCAAATTTCATGATCGATCATTGGTTTTACAAAACGACGAATGATCGATTAAGCGTCCGATCATTTTTAATTTTGTGGCGACGACGCGGGATGACGCCGCACTCATCGTCGACACAACCGGTGTATTTGCGAAGAATACTTGACATTATTCGTATGTGTAGCTCAGTTAATTTATGGTATAGTAAATTAACGATTTACTGTTAGCGGTTACGAACGAGGTAAAAACTGTGTCGTGAACCCTATCCCCTAAAGGTTCATTTGCACAACATAACTGCCTCAGTCAAATTCATATCAAAGAAAAAAGCAAACGAAAAAATGTTCGAGTTTGTACTCGATCGCCGATTTCCCTACTCGATTAAATCAACACTCGGCAGCGCAACGAGTACATGCCGATCGACGAACTCGATTAATCGCGAACACACTATATCACACCATATATAATGCAAGGTGTACATGCAATTCAACCTCCTCCCCTTCCTCTTCATGTCTTGCACGCAGGAAGATTCTCAACGACCTCGTGGAGGAGGATGACAGCGACGACAGCCGAGACAAGGCCGGGTCACAGTCGCCGCCGCACACAAAACAAGAGCTGATGGCGCTGCCACCTGGTATGACAGGTACGTACCGTCCGCTCCCAGGTCACGCGGCGTTTAGAGAAATCGTGTGATTCGTGCGATAAATAAATCTAATGTATAATACTGATAATGTATAATACTGATACTACTGGTAGTACTTATAATTAAGAGTATAGTAAAAAAAACACAACTGCTCCCACGCGGCCTCTATATTACATATACAACAAGAGGTCTATTCGCGCTGGCTTTGTTCGCGCATTTATTCGTTCATTCATACATGCTTATATATAATATAGATAGATCTCCCTTTAATTACTGTAAAAAGCCTAAGAAAATCCGAAGTATTCGAATCCGGGGGACACATTTTAACGTTTGTAGGACTGTCACGCCCACCACAGGACTGCCACGCTCGCCACAGGACTGCCACGCCCGCCACAGGACTGTCACGCCCGCCACAGGACTGCCACGCCCGCCACAGGACTGCCACGCCCGCCACAGGACTGCCACGCCCGCCACAGGATTGTCACGCCCGCCACAGGACTGCCACGCCCGCCACAGGACTGCATGCCCCGCCCGTACCACGCCCGCAACTTGAACTCTACTGTCAGGACTGAGCTACCCCACCCCACCCCACAGGACTGCCGCGCCCACCGGAGGACTGCGCCCCACCACCGCCGGACTGGATGCCCCACTTGTTCCCTGTCCACCAACTCGCTCTCCCGCACGGCAGGACTGCATACCATGCCCTCGCACGCACACACGTGTGCGCGTGTGTGTCGCCGCTGCCCAACCCTGCACACGCCTATGGGTCTGTCTGCCTCACACTCCTGTCCACAGCCTCCCTTCGCTGCACACAGTCGGTCTGAAGGACAGAGTGAGAATATACCCCCCTACAGGATCAGGTGTGGCATATCTGCGCACACGCCTTGGTAGCACGCCTCCAAGCTCGCGGAAGTCGTGTGTTTCTTTCGGCATTTCCGTCGCGTACGCGGTAACTTATGCGCGACGGCTTGATTGTCGACGCCGCTGCCGTTGGTTGTCACGGAGATTCCTGCAGCCTGGTGACGATATTATCATCTTGATCTTATATGCTGTATAATTCCTTATGTACTATTCGTTTTTTTCTGTGGGGTACCAATTTTCGTGGATTTCGTGGGTCTATCAATCCACGAACTTACGTTCCCAACGAAATACGATGTACAGATGTCACGTGCCGGTTCTACGATTTCAATCCACGAATTTAAAAATCCACGAACGTGTGTTTTTCTTATCGAAACCACGAAAATTTGGATCCACGAAAATAAGTGACTTTACAGTACATAGCGACGCTCTTGATATCTGCGTCTCGTACAAAGAAGCTCATCAACGTGAGAACACAGATTCGTCAAACTGCAGAAGCATGGTGGGGCGGCTATGTGGCCACGGGGTAGGGGGCGCCACCGCTCTCCTGTGTTTGGCTGCGTCGCATTTCCGCGAACAAGTGCGTGTGTATATATGTGTGTGGAGGGAGGGAGGGAACCAAGGAGGATAAAGAGGGAGGGTGGGTGTGCTATAAGGTGGGGATCGAGAGATGGAGGGAAGCAGCCAGGGAGGGAAAGTGGGAGGTTGGGTATGCAATGATGTATGGGAGGGGAGGGAGGAAGAAAGGAGCGCGAGAATATGCGGGGCACTGACGCGGGCGGGACTGGATCGGATGCTCTTATGTTTTATCTTTCAATCCCGTTTAGCAGAGGAGGAGAAGTGGAGGAGGAAGAGGAGGACACTATTTTTATATACTTCATTGCAGAGTGTGTGTGTATCCATCCT
>NW_014578158.1:92367-95135 GCF_000485595.1 Priapulus caudatus
CACACACACACACACACACACACACGACACACACACTCACAACATACACACATCCTACAGGTAAAACACACACACGCACACACACACGTTCGCACGCACGCACGCACGCACACACATATACACACACACACACAACATACATACACACACACACACAACATACACACATCTTACAGGTAAAACTCATCCACACACACACGCACACACGTACACACGCACATGCATGCACACACGCGCACGCACATGCCTGTACGCACACACACATGCATGCATGCACGCACGCACATGCGTACATGCATGCACGCACGCACGCACGTACATGCGTACTCGCACGCACATGCATGCACGCACACATGCATACACGCACACACACGCACACATGTACATGCACACCTACGCACACATGCACACGCACACACATGCACACACGCGCACACACACACAACACACACATACACACACACACACATACACACACACACACACGCACAAACACACACACGCCCACACACACTCACAACATACACACATCCTACAGGTAAAACCCACACACGCACACACACGCACACACATGCGCACGCACGCTCGCATGCAGGCAGGATGTTGTTAGCTTGCTTGCTTGCACTCGCACCCTGGCAGCTCGCTGTACGGTAGTCGCATGAATAGTGGCGCGCAACATCCTAGAACAACGACAAAGACAGACAAGCATTGATACAGACAGGTCAATAGGGCCGAAAATTGAAAAAAACAAAACAAAAAAAACATTCCAAAACAAAATCCGTCTCGTCGTTCGTGTCGACACCTTAACTTTTTCTCATAGACCAGACCTCTGTACGCTGTGTGTGAGAAACTCCTAACCTTACCGAGGCCGACCATTCGTTCTTGAGATGGAAGTTTGTAGCGTCGAAGTCTGGATTTCACAGCCCCTGGATAGGCCTGGAATGTCGGAAATAAAAATTAACATCTTAAACATTTCTAACAGTCTTAACATTAGTCATAACATATTTTTTCAAGTTGCAACTGTTTCTCAACGATCGCTGTAAGCTCACTAAGCTGCCACTCTGCAATTCTGGGCCCCGTTGTCAGAAACAAAGTTAGTCTCAGCATTAGTCTCAACGTTCTCAAATTTTCTTTTTCCCGTAGAACGGACCTCTCTATACACCGCGTATGAGAAACTCGTAACTTTACGATATTTCTGTCGCCGTTCTACGAGAAAAAGAGAATGTTAAAACCAATTCCGTTTCTGCCAACGGTCTACGAGAATTAAAGTTCTCGTTCAGACCAATTTTGTTTCCAACAACAGAGGGGTCCCTGGATGACATCACCATTCCTACGTGTACATCCTACATTATGGTGCGAAATTAACGCGAGTCCGGAGTTAAATACTCCCTGATTTATTGTCGGACTTCCTGATTTGACATCTGCACGAGTCCGTGTGACTGCCTGAAAATTCTGCCATACTAACTAGTTCGTTCCATAGCACGGCCTCGCGGAATTACCGTATTTTTTCAGAAAATCTTTAATTTTGAACTTCAGACTGCGGATTCCCTCTTTTTGAGGGCAGGGAGTCCTCCGTTGGACTCCCTTGTTGGAAAGTTTATTTCTACCCCTGGGTTCCCGTTCCTGCAGGGAGCGTACGCTGCTGGCGCTGGTTCGAGCTTAATGCAACCCCTTCCCCATCCCAGTGTTGTAGAGAAGTCCGTCGCCCATTCTTTAGAAAGCATCACACATCAGGGGTAGAAACTAACTTTTCTGCCCTCAAAAAGAGGGAGTCCGCGGCAAAATGAGGGAGTCCGCAGTCTGAAGTTCAAAACTAAAGATATTAACAATAACGCATGTTCTTATTTTGGAGATTCATGCGGTTGCACGCCTGCCAAATTTTCTTTGGACATTTTTGCTGGAAAAATACGGTAAAATCCCGCAAGGCCATGCTCTGGAACGAACTAGTTAGTATGGCAGAATTTTCAGGGAGTCACACGGACTCCTGCATATATGTCAAATCAGGGAGTCCGGCAATCAGTGTATACCTCTTACTTATAGAAACTAGTAACTGTCCTTTATAGACAGGTGTCCGTTCCATAGAGGTCTCAGTGTATACCTCTTACTTATAGAAACTAGTAACTGTCCTTTATAGACAGGTGTCCGTTCTATAGAGGTGGCCGCTAACGGCGGGTTCGACTCTGTACACGTTTGTCGTTATTCTGCTCTTGCATCGTGCTTGTATTTTATTGCCGTTTCTCCCAGTTCGCCAAAGTTCAACCCCCGATGGCCTAGATGCCGTGACGTAGGCGCGATGACGTCACTATTATGACGTAGACGCGATGACGTAATGTGCCATGACGCGGACGCGATGACGTGTGCTCCGCGTTCTTTGATGTAGTTCTATTGGTCGACGCCACGCCCCACTCTCTTTGTTTCTCTTTGTCGGGCATTGCTTATTATAAATGCCCTCGTTTTTTGTGTTTTGAGTTGCGTGTTGCTATGTGCGGTGAGAGAGAGAGATAAAGATGGAGAGGCAGGCGGGAAGATGATGATGATGATGATGATGCTGTTATGTATAAAGTCGATGTAAAAAATTTCACCGGCACATGTATTATGTCGCGTTTTTTCCACGCATCTCGTTTCTGCGTTTTACTAACTTCTCACTTTGTGAAAAAAAATATGTCAGTATTTTACGGATTGTGTTTTTGTGTTTTTGTTTTGGTTGTGATTCGGTTCTCTGTCGAAAGATGCATACGACACACGATAGGGTATGGCGTTTCTTCTTT
>NW_014578158.1:95145-97074 GCF_000485595.1 Priapulus caudatus
ACTGACGCGGGCGGGACTGGATCGGATGCTCTTATGTTTTATCTTTCAATCCCGTTTAGCAGAGGAGGAGAAGTGGAGGAGGAAGAGGAGGACACTATTTTTATATACTTCATTGCAGAGTGTGTGTGTATCCATCCTCGTAGTAACAGTGGCTTTATTTTTCATGGGGCGCGGCGGGCAGACGTGCGCGCGTGCGTGCGTGCGGGAGATAGAGGCCGCTACAAAAGTTCGTGAAAATGTGCATGTTAAGATTAATTTTAAGGCTAATTTAGTTTCTGACAACAGACTCGCACGAGTTGAATATAAGAATGTAGAGAAGTAGCGAGAACTGAATGCGGTGTAATTTAGGAAAGGGAGAAAGTCTACGTGGAATATCTACAGGAGACACAGTAGTAGTAGAAGAAGAAGAAGAAGAAGAAGAAGAAGAAGAAGAAGAGGATATACGGAAGACAGTATACAGACAGATACAGTGATATTCTGAGTAGTAGCAACCACAGAGGGTTCAGAACAAGGAACCAGTTTTAGTGCCAGGCAGTCGTTCAGTGTTCGTGCACGCACGCACGCACACACGCGCGCAGGGGCTGGAGAAAGATTGCACGCATGTTGAACCAGGATTAATGTCTGCGTGATATTATGCTGCAAGCATTCGGGCGGGAAGTAACAGGCAGGGCGCGCGTGCGTCATAGCAACGCGTCTGCGCAGTGACGCGCCGCCGTCGCCATGGTTACGAGGGTGATCTGGTTCCTGGCCGCGCGGGTTTTCGTAAATGTAATATCGCGGCGTGTGTGACGTCAGCGTGTCGTGTGTGCGTGCGTGCGTGTGTGTGAGAGAGAGAGAGAGCGCGCGTGTGTGTGTGCGTGCGTGTGTGTGTGAGAGAGAGAGAGCGCGTGTGTGCGTGCGTGCGAGCGTGAGTGAGAGAGAGAGAGCGTGTGTGTGTGTGTGTGCGCGTGTGTGTGTGTGAACGCGGCGGGTGTGCAGGGCAGACTGAAGCCTTACATTATATATTTTAACAGAGTTATTTGAGTAATGATATGATATGAGATGAGCTTGAGTGAAGAATGAGTGCTTGTCAACCCGCTGACCCACGAGAGAGGCTCGAATCTGGATATATATAGCTAGCCTGTCCCAGCGGTGATCCGACCACTAATTAGTAAGTAGATGTTAGACATGTTAGACATCCCCCCCCCTATGTCACACAGTCCCCCCCCCTTATATGAGCATGTCTGACATTGCGTATGCGGATTTGAGCCTTGTTGGTCGGTCATGCGTGATGTATGCATGGTGTGTGTGTGTGGGGGCCGGATGTGTTAGACCCCCCCCCCCTTATATGAGCATGTCTGGCATTGCGTATGCGGATTTCAGCCTTGTTGCGCATGCGCGATGCATGGCAGGTTGGGGAGGGGGGAGTTTTGTCACGGGGGGGATTCGTATAACGTGCTGCACCGGAGATAAGATGGAGAGCGACTTTACAACGACGTTGTTTCTGCCATAGAAATCGCAGCCCAATAATAGGTGATTGCGATTTCTACGGTTTCTGCTGCGGTGGTGCTGATCACCCGTGTTAAATCACAGTCGCAACTGTGTACTGCGGTCACCTTTGCAGAATGGACAGCTGTCCTCCACGTAGTGGACGGATGGTGTGTTTCCCTTGACAATTACAGTGTGGCCACCTCCGTAGAACGGGCAGCTGCCTCTAAACTAAAGGACACTTTGGTATTTATACAGTGAAACCAGCTCTATAGAGCCGACATTTACTATAGAAACCACTAACTGTCCTTTATAGACAGGTGTCTGTTCTATAGAGGTGTCAGTGTATACCTCTTACTTATAGAAACTAGTAACTGTCCTTTATAGACAGGTGTCCGTTCCATAGAGGTCTCAGTGTATACCTCTTACTTATAGAAACTAGTAACTGTCCTTTATAGACAG
>NW_014578158.1:97373-100063 GCF_000485595.1 Priapulus caudatus
AAAAGAGAAAGTGGGCGTGCGTCGACCAATAGACTACATCAAGAACAGGGAGCACACGTCATCGTCTCCGCTGCGTCATGCACATTACGTCATCGCGTCTACGTCATAATAGGTACGTCATCAGCGCCTACGTCCGCATCAGGCCATCGGGGTGAACTTGGCGAACTGGGAGAAACGGTCACTAAAATACAAGCACGAATGGCAAGAGCAGAATAACGACAAACGTGTTACAGTCGACCGGCGCCGTTAGCGGCCACCTTAAAAACGGCACCTGCTCATAGAAGGACAGTTACTAAGTTTCTAATAAGAGGTAATCACTGAGACGCATCTAACGAACGGAACACCTGCTAATAACAGGACAGCTTAACTAAGTTTACGGATTGTGTTTTTGTGTTTTTGTTTTGGTTGTGATTCGGTTCTCTGTCGAAAGATGCATACGACACACGATAGGGTATGGCGTTTCTTCTTCGTCGTCGTCGTCGTCGTCGTCGCCGCCGCCTCCTCCTCCTCCTTCTTCTTCTTCGTCTTCTTAGCTCATCTGACGAAGTCAGATGCAGCTTGTAGAATCGCATGATCGTCCGTCCGTCCATCAACAGTTGGGCACAAATCTTAACCGCTCGACGTACTGTGACGATATTCGGGACGTCGGGGGGGGGGGATTGTGAAAAGGACTCGGGATGACCAATTTGAGGGTCAAAGGTCAAGATGTGTCAACGGAGTGGGAATATTTCCCCTTTAACTTAAGGTATAGGAGGAAATACGAAATTGCGGCACAAATCTTAACGGCTCAACGCAGTGCGAAATTGGAGGTCACAGGTCAAAGGGCAGTGGGGGAAAGGTCAGATATCAGACATTTTCTGAGGACATGCCTAACGGACAGAGTGAACAACTTTTTTGTTTCAGCACTGACCTACCATTTTTATCACTTTATTGAAAGGACCATGAAATGTGCTTTCCACTGACGTGCGAAGAGCAAGTGTCTGATAACCTTTTGACCCTCAAGAGGAGGGTTAAACATGGATTTCTTGACTGTTAACAAAGGACTGAACTGCTTTTGCTATTATTAGAGCCCATACCTGTGTACTAAGATAATTATAAAATAATATAATAGAGCAACATATGTATACATATATGTATACTACAAGTGTGGCGTAATATGTATAGAAGATGAAAGAGCAGAAGTACACAAAAGCAAGCCACGATATGGGGGTGTAAACGCTACTCTGAGCGATGTGGCTGTTAAGGGCTGGACACACTAGGTGATTAAATTTGGCGACTAAATCGCCGGTGAAATTGCCTAGTGCAGTGGTTCCCAACCTTTTGGACTCCCCGTACCCCTAATTTTTTTACGCTATCTCCTGGTACCCCTTCGCCCACCATAAGCAAAATGAATAACCAACACTGATGTATTGTCATGAAGATTTTGACATCATGTTTATGTTTTATTAATGCAGTCACACAGCGAATTTTTCTAATCAAGCGCACTAACAGTGCACTAAACGACAGTTCAATGAGAAGACTGCTGCTGCATGGCAGAAACTAACTTTTTGATACGCGGTTCAGTTTTTGACAGACTGACTCTCATGTCTCTGCGGATGTCAAGGCGGTTACGGGCTTTTGTCTTGATTGTAACCATCGCTGAAAAGCCTATACGGATTGTGTTTTTGTGTTTTTGTTTTGGTTGTGATTCGGTTCTCTGTCGAAAGATGCATACGACACACGATAGGGTATGGCGTTTCTTCTTCTTCATCGTCGTCGTCATCGTCGCCGCCTCCTCTTCCTCCTCCTCCTCCTTCTTCTTCTTCTTCGTCTTCTTAGCTCATCTGACGAAGTCAGATGCAGCTTATAGAATCGCATGATCGTCCATCCGTCCGTCAACAGTTGGGCACAAATCTTAACCGCTCGACGTACGGTCACGATATTCGGGACGTCGGGGGGGAGGGGGGGTTGTGAAAAGGACTCGGGATGACCAATTTGAGGGTCAAAGGTCAAGATGTGTAAACGGAGTAGGAATATTTCCCCTTTAACTTACAAGTGTCTGATAACATTTTGACCCTCAAGAGGAGGGTTAAACATGGATTTCTTGACTGTTAACAAAGGACTGAACTGCTTTTGCTATTATTAGAGCCCATACCTGTGTAATAAGATAATTATAAAATAATATAATAGAAAGACATATAATAGAGCAACATATGTATACATATATATATACTACAAGTGTGGTGTCATATGTATAGAAGATGAAAGAGCAGAAGTACACAAAAGCAAGGCACGATATGGGGGTGTAGACGCTACTCTGAGCGATGTGGCTCTTAAGGGAAATTGCCGCTGAAATTGCCTAGTGCAGTGGTTCGCAACCTTTTGGACTCCCCGTACCCCTAATTTCTTTACGCTATCTCCTGGTACCCCTTCGCCCACCATAAGCAAAATGAAGAACCAACACTGATGTATTGTCATGAAGATTTTGACATCGTGTTTATGTTTCATTAATGCAGTCACACAGCGAATTTTTCCAATCAAGCGCACTAACAGTGCACTAAACGACAGTTTAATGAGAAGACTGCTGCTGCATGGCAGAAACTAACTTTTTGAACTGCGGTTCAGTTTTTGACAGACTGACTCTCATGTCTCTGCGGATGTCAAGGCGGTTACGGGCTTTTGTCTTGATTGTAACCATCGCTGAAAAGCCT
>NW_014578158.1:101134-101763 GCF_000485595.1 Priapulus caudatus
GCGGTTCAGTTTTTGACAGACTGACTCTCATGTCTCTGCGGATGTCAAGGCGGTTACGGGCTTTTGTCTTGATTGTAACCATCGCTGAAAAGCCTGCTTCACACAGGTAGCTGGTTACAAACGTAACTAGAACGGAAATAGCTTCACGAGCCATAGCCGGGTAGGCCTCGCGTATCCGCTGACTGCACCAAAAGTACTTTACTGACGTTGTTTCTAGGAGGCGCTTCAGTGGCTGTTTAGGAATAATGTCGAGGAGGTCCTCTTTGAACACGTTCTGATCATCAATAGAGTCTAAATCGCAGAGGAACGGATTTCGGATCCAGTTTCGGACAGCAGATTGCTCTTCGACGGGATCTCGAAAATATCCATCGAATGAATTGGCCAGACTTTCAAGGTGGTTACTGATTGATGACGATACGGAATCTGATAGCTGTCCGTCGTCCATTTCCTCCAAACAGATGTCTAGAGTTGGGAAACTGGCATAGTTTTCTCTGGCGGCGCGTCGTTTCCAAAGCTGTAGTTTTTGTTTGAAGCTCGCTATCTTCTCTTGCGCGTCGATGAACGTAACTTGACGATCTGCAGCCTGGATATCCGCGCGAAGCGCAAAAACGCCGCGTAGCGGCAAACTT
>NW_014578159.1:1566-18437 GCF_000485595.1 Priapulus caudatus
TGTGTGAAGACGGCTCGCGCATAAATCCGGTACTTTTTTAATCCATCAAGAAGGCAGTTAACTCGCATC
This sequence comes from Priapulus caudatus, assembly GCF_000485595.1. Taxonomy (NCBI): domain Eukaryota; kingdom Metazoa; phylum Priapulida; class Priapulimorpha; order Priapulimorphida; family Priapulidae; genus Priapulus; species Priapulus caudatus. The sequence continues at coordinate 1,636 of NW_014578159.1, forward strand.
TCCAATTTCATCTGAACAGATGCGAGCCATTCTCGACTCTATACGTGCATATTCTGTATAAGTACGGAATGTGTTTTAGTAAATAAGTGACAGTAGAGTGGATTACGTTAATCGTAACAGAGCCGTAGGTAGCATACCGATAACGTAAACAGAGCTGACTACTATATCAATGACTGTACTGCAGTGCTACGCTTTGGAACTCGAGACCCGAAAACTCGAACTCCCGGTGAGTACATAATTCGCGCTGGCGTTCCGACGGAAAGGGTTATGTCGCGGTTGATATCAAGGCGATGCGCAGTTCGAATTATCGCCATTAGAATCATCGCCATTAGAATCATTCGCCATGGTAGAATATATCCCGCTCGGCGATTAGCGAGATTTTCGCCGTGTGAACAAGGGCAATTGATCTCAGGTCATATTTTCATCGGCGATTAGCATCGCCGGAGGTTTTAATTAGAGAGTCAACAGCCCGTTAAATCATGCGGCGCGGGACTGTGAGGTTATAACACGAGCATCGTTAACTGCGCGCCAGGGAGCATTATAGGGAGGCAAATTACGCAGACTCATAACAAAAACAAGACGCACACACACAAGACCGCTAGTGAGTGAATTCGCTTTGTAGGCAGAAACTATTGCCACATATAGGGCCTATAGATTACCATTTGGCCATAGTGTGAATGCACACACACACGCGCGCGCGCACACACACCCATGCGCACGCACGTACGCACACATACACACACACACGCACACACATACAGTGTACACGTGGCCTAGTGGCGCCAAATCTGCTCCACTATGCTGGCGCGCACGCACGCACGCACGCACGCACGCACGCACGCACACCCGCCCACCCGTACATATAGAGAGAAATGTTTATTGTTGGGCGGAATCTCGTGTTTTGCGATTCGACATTACTCAATAAGTAAATGGTCGGTTATTCATTAATAGTGTAAATATAACACGTGTCCCTGCAGCTCCGTACTGCTCTCTATACTGTAGAATTGGTGATTGTGGTGTTTCTAAAATTATATTTTCCCTGTAAGTGGAAATGGAAACTGGAGCGGAATAAAAGTAAGATAACGTAACATTTGAAACGAAATTAATATATAAAAAAAAGAAAAAAAAGAAATTAATTAAAAACTAAATGCGAAAAGACGTGTATATAAATAACGTGAAAATGTACGAAAACGTGAAAATCTAACATGAGAGTGTTCACATTATCAAACAGTGTGAACTCTCTAGGAGAAAAGCCGTTTATTCACATGCGACACAATAGTACAGCTGTGCATCAGCCTGACACAACACAAGTGCGAGCATGAATAACTGAATGAATTAATACTGCCCCTCTGCTGTCGACTTCGTGACGGACGGAAAACTCTCATTAATTAAGTACTAAAAGTAATAAATTAAATAATTAATTAATTTAGAATTAATACTGCTCCTCTGCCTGCTGCATATCAGCGGTCGATTTTGTGACAGGCGGAGCACTCTCAGAGCGTCGTTTGGCTTAATGCTCGGGTACTACTCTCTCCGTCCACTTCTCCTTGCGGCCACAGCACAGTAATAATTCCACCAAGGTGAGTAGGCTCGCTCCGGCAAACACACCCATAAGCCCTCCGATGTCACCTGATGGGAAACACAACGCGTGTGTGTGTGAGAGAGAGAGAGAGAGAGAGAGAGAGAGAGAGAGAGAGAGAGAGAGAAGCGAGAGAGAAGAGCGGGAGAGCGAAAGCGACAGAGAGAGAGAGAGAGAGCGAGAGACAGAGCGCAGACACACATACAGACGGAGACACACACACACACACACCACACACACCACACACACACACACACATGAGCACACAGAGAAAGAAGAGAGAGAGGAGAGAGCAGAGAAGGCAATAGCAGAGCAGACACACACACATAGGGGAGAGAGAGAGACAGAGTAGAGAGAGAGAGAGAGAGAGAGCAGAGAGAGAGTAGAGCAGAGAGAGAGAGAAGAGAAGGACTGAGCGAGAAGAGAGAGAGAGATCGCGCGAGAAAGAGAGAGCAGAGAGCAGATCGAGAGAGAGAGATCGACGCAGCGCGCGAGAAAGAGAGGAGAGAGAGACACACACACACATACATACGGAGACAGAGAGATCGCGCCAGAGATAGAGCGCGCGCGAGAGAGGGAGAAAGAGAGAGTGAGAGAGAGAGCACGAGAGAGAGAGCAGAGAGAGAGCGCGAGACTGAGAGAGAGACGAGAGAGCGCTACAGCGCGCGGAGAGAGAGAGAGAGAGAGAGAGAGAGAAAGAGAGCGAGAGCGAGTTAGATATGGCGGTGCACCGAGCAGCAAGCTTGCGTATGCGCTCACGGTTTGCCAAGGCGACAGATGCGACGTCATTGTCACTATAATTGCGGTATGTATAAAATGTTCCCCGCATCTCCCTATAGTTCGATTTATCATTCCACGACAATATGGAAAAATCGCTGCACACATGTGCGTGCGTACGCGTGCGCGTGAGCGTGCGTGCGTGCGTGCGTGCGTGCGTGCGTGCAGGATGCGGTGTCTGGCTTCTACCCACTGGGAATGTCAGATCATTGAATAGCTGTGAGTTCGTGTGACCGGCCGGTGATCGGCGAGTGGAGCTAAGCTCATAAAATGATGACGTCATCGGTAGAGAATCCGAGCAAGCTCCCCAGAAACACAGGAGGCGAGTGCGGTGGAATATGAGAGTAAATCTTACACAGCGCGCCCGACGTCCCAGCCGACATGTGCCGGCGTGGAGTGATGATGGCGTCACTGCTCGTACGCGCGCGAACCGCTGATGTCATCGCTGTTGCACGCAGAAAGTGCTGATGTCATCGCTCTTACACGCATAAAGTGCCGGCGTCACTGCTCGTGTGCGCGCGAACCGCTCATATCATCGCTGTTGCGCGCAGAAAGTGCTGATGTCACTGCTAGCGGGCATGAATTACTGATGGCTGTGTCAGTGCGGTACAGTTGGCTACAGCTCTTATTCACGAGCGTGTGTCCCATGATACTGTGTTTATGCACCGTCTCGCCCCCGCCTCTCCATGTAAGCTGCTATTCCCCGCTGAGGACGCAAATGTATTTTAACTGCCTTTCTAATCATCCCATCCTGTTGACGCATTTATAAATTTTGCGAGTCCGTAGGATTAGTGAAGTGTAGAACAAATTTCATCGTTTTAGTGACGATAAATTTTTAATCTAATTTGCAAGTTGCATCTTTGCCGTTTCCCCCCCCCCTCCCTTCGCCGGAAGCTTTGCAGGCCTTCATGTGCCATTACCTAATGCTCTCTCTCTCTCTCTCTTATTCTCCCCCTCTCCGCCATCTCTCTTCTCCCCGCTCTCTCTCTCTCGCTCTCTCTCTCTCTCTCTCTCTCTCTCGCTCGCTCAATCTCTCTTCTCTCTCTCCTCTCTCTCTCTCTCTCTCTCTCTCTCTCTTCTCGCTCTCTCACTCATCAGGTCTCTCTCTCTGTCTCTCTCCCCTCTCCTCTATCTCACTATTCTAATCTTCCCTCCTCCTCTCTTCCCTCTTCCTCACTCTCCCTCTGCTCCTTCGCCCCTTTCTCGCTCTCTCTTTCGCCGCCTTCTTTCTCCTCTCACAGCCTCGTTTCCCTGCCAATCCCCCTTCTCTCTTTTTCTCACCTCGTCTCTCCTGCTGACCCCTCGCTCTCCTTCTCTCAACACTCACGGCGCGCAGGCTGTGGATTAGCACCAAATCGTGCTGAAAGTGCCGGCCAGTATTAGAGTTAATCCTCTTGGAGAATTAATACTGCTTATAATGCGGGACTAACGGCCGCTTTCGCAAATCCGCGGCCTATGCCTGGCCAGATCGAATGTAATTTTTTCCGTCATTCACATAAACCTATTTAATGAAGCCTGGGACCGGCCGCTCCTGCAAAATAACATATGTGTCTGTTCTTCGTCTTTGCGGCAAGCGGATAAAGTTCTCTGTACCGTGTATTTGACGACTTACCAGCCCAGTGCATTAGACCATGTTCACAGTCTACTCGCTATCGTGACCTGGTAGGAATAATTCAAGATCAGGTGAAGCTGGCCGGTATTTGCCTTACTGCTCTGCTCTGCTGCAGCTGACTGCTACTGCTGCTTGCTGCTGCTTCTGCCCCTGCTGCTGTCGCTGCTGCGGCTGCGCTGCTGCTGCTGCTGCTTGCTACTGGCTCCCGCTGCCTCGCTTGCTCGTGTTGCTGGCACCTGCGGCTCGCTGTTGCTGCTGTCCTTGCGCACTAATTCTGCAGTACTCGCGACTATGCTGGCTGTGCTTTGCTGCGCTGCTGCTGCGCCTACTTGCCACTGCACTTGCTGCTGTGCCGCTAACGCGCTGCTACTGGCTGCTGCGCTGCTTATACGCTGCGCTGCTGCGCTGCTGGCGCGCTTCTTGCTTATACAGCTGCTGTGCGCTGCTGCTGCCGTGTACTGGCTCGCTGCTGCCTGACTGCTGCTGCTGCTTTGCTGCTTGCGCTCGCTGCTTGCTTGCTGCTGCTGCTCAGTGCCTGCTGCTCACGCTGCTGCTGCTGCTACTTGCTGCTACTTGCTTACTGCTGCTGCGACTGCGCTACTCGCTGCTGCTGCGCTGCTCGCTGCACTATTGCTACTGCTACTACTGGCTGCAGCTGCTAGCTGCGCTACTACACTACTACTGCGCTGCTGCCCTTGCTTACTACTGCTACGCGCACTGCTGCTGCTGCGCATTGCTACACTACTCGCTGCGGCTCGCTTAACTGCTGCGCTGCTGCGCTACTCTGCTGCTGCTACTACTATGGCTGCTGCTGTAGCTGCTGCTGCGCTCTAGCTGCACTGCTGCTGCTGCTGCTATCACTACTACTGCTACGCTGCTGACTTGCTGCTGCTGCTGGGCTGCTGCTTGCTGCTACTGGCCCTATGCGCTGCGCGCTGCTGGCTACTGCTGCTGCTGCCTGCTGCTGCTGCTGCCTTACAACTACTGCTCGCCGCTGCCTCCCCTCTTCCTTCCACAGCCTTCCCGCCCCCTACCTTAGCCACCTCCTGCCCGCCTACTTCCTGCCCTCAAGATTCCCGGCCTCCTAACCCTAGCCACTTCCTGGCCATCCCGCCGGTCTTCCTCCCCAGCAATTCTCCGCCTCCTACCTAGCCCCCGCCTGCCTTCCGCGCCTTCTCCCTAACCTCCGCCGCCTCTGCCGCTCTTCCTCCCCAGCATTCCCGCTTCCTACCTAGCCTCGTTCCCTACCTCTCCATCTTTCTCCCTAGCATTCCCGCCTCCTACCTAGCCTCCCCCTGCCTTCCCGCCTTCTCCCTAGCCTCCCCCTGCCTCCCCCTCTTCCTCCCCAGCATTCCCGCCTCCTACCTATAGCCTCGTTCTCTGCCTCTCCATCTTTCTCCCTAGCCTCCCTCCTGCCTCCCCTGCATCTCTAGCCCCCTTGCTAGCAGCCCCTGATGAATGCCATCGGTGCACGTGATTTACTTCTTCGTTTTGCTGTTGCGGATTTTTATGGAATTGATATGCAGAACGGTGAGAAATGATGTATTTTACTTGAGTTGATTAAAGTAGTGTCACATCCCAGCAACGCCGTTGCATCCAATTCCCCCGCGAAACCTTTCAAGTGCCCGAGAGCAATTTATTATGTCTTCAAAGACGCTGGGCAGCGCCTGGCTCGCGCACGAGGATGCGTGCATTCTAGCTGCAAATGTTTATCGTATTCGGACGATGCTGATATGTGTGGGCTATTGTACGGAGCTGGCCGCTTAACGACCGGTTACCGAGCCGGTGTGGGTGGGCGCGACTGTGTGATAGAGCGTGGAAGGCAGACAGAGCTAGAGGGAGCGAGACAGAGAGGGGTGTGTGTGTGTGCAGTGTTTGTTTGTGAGTGTGTGTGTGTGTGTGTGTGTGTGTGTGTGTGTGTGTGTCGTGTGTGTNGAGGTGAAGATGGAGAGAGTAGGTGAGAGAGAGAGAGCGATGCCGAGAGAGACGAGAGTGTGATGACTGCGAGAGCTGAGAACGACGGAGAGGAGACGCAGAGAGAGAGAGAGGAGGAGAGAGAGAGAGAGAGAGGAACTGAGCGAGAGAAGATGACGCGACGGCGACTCCTTTTGCACGGCGAGAGGAGAGAGAGAAGGAGAGGTAGAGAAGAGTGAGAGACGCAGAGAGGAGAGCGAGCGACCGGCTGAGCGAAGAGAGGCGACGAGAGAGAGATACGAGATTCGAGAGAGAGATGACGAGTGGAGAGTGAGAGAGGCAGAGAGAGACGGAGCCGAGAGAAGAAGAGACGAACGAGAGAGAGAGAGAGAGAGACTGGTTTGAGCAGAGGGAGTAGAGAGAGAGAGCAGAAGCAGATGAGAGAGAAGAGAAGACGAGACGAGAGATGAGATCTGATGAGAGAGAGAGAGTATGGCTAGAAGCTGCTGTAATGGCCATAACCCTCCTCTATAATAGTGACATGATTGCCACCTAAAAGTAGTATGAGAAACACACCAGATCACCATACACACCGCCACGGCACGGCAACGCACACACACACAGCACACACACACACACACACACACACACACACACACACGCACGCACACACAGCACGCACACACCCACACACACGCGCGGCACACACACGCGACAACACACAACACACACGACACACGCACACCACACGCACGGCACACCACACACCACAACACACACACACAAACCACACACACACACGACGCACACACACACACACACCACACACACACACACACGCACAACACGCGGCACACACCACACAGACACACCACACACAACACGCACGCACACACAACGCACGCCACGCGCACACCACGACACCACAAACACACACACACACACACACACACACACACACACACACACACACACACACACACACACACACACACGCACGCACGCATGCGCGCACACTGGTTAGTTAACGTTCACAGACGTCATCTGTAAGAACTGTCTACTTTATTGACACATTACATTTCTCAGCCCCATGCACTGGGAATTAGTCATACAAACAGGGCATGCTATGCTAGTAGTATTAACTTGATAACGGAATATTGGCTTAGAAATATGATAACTGTAAATGTGTTCACCAGAAACCATTTAGGTATTTAGTGCAATTGCATCGGCCAAGAAGGAATGCCCATTTACTAATTGCTTATAGAGACAGACGGGTATTGGAGGATAAGGATATGTATACTGTAGTTACGTATAGACCACGTACATACGCACGCACGCACGCACGCACTCACTCACGCACGCACGCACACACGAAGACACACACACACACGCGCACGCACTTTAACGTGCACGTAACAATTATGACGTGATCAAAAATCGTGACGTCACCGCGCGCCGTGAACGCTGCCACGTGTTCGCCTCACGACTCTTCGTGTTTTACGGGGGGAGCGTGACGGCGTTCACGGGGCGTGACGGCGTTCGCGGCGCGTGTTCAGCGTTCACACGCGGCGTGTCGTTATAGAGCATCCCGTTATATAGAGCATCCTGTTTATAATCCTCTATGCTTACGTAAATGACATTCGCTTATATAATTGCCGCGTCTCGCGCCATCTTGTCACTGATACGCGTTAGCGCACAATGGGCCCAATATGCGCTCCGACTAAATGACAGTAATGAAAATGAGCAATCGCGCTTCGCCGCGCGCAGGACGTGCTACGTCGGTGCGCTAGCTGAATACTTTTGTTGTCGTCATCGTCATCTTCGTCGTCGTCGCCGCCGCGGAGGGTTAATGATCTAGCTCATTAGCAACACGCGCGCGCGAGAATCGCTCGCGTTTCTCACGCGTTTCTCTCCGTCTTCTGCGATACATTCGCGTCTCTCACGGCCGCGCGGGAGAATCTTAAATTCGGCGATACCGTCACACAATTAAAAGCCGAGGGGAGAGGATTAGATTTCCCAGCCTGCGCCGCGCGGCTGTGACGTAATCACAGTCCGTGCTCGCACGCAGGGTGGCTGTTGTCAACCCTAGGTAGATAGTCGCCCGTGCGTGTGTGTGTGCGTGCGTGTATGTGCGCGTGCGGGTGCGGGTTGGTGCGTGTGTACGAGTGCGTACCTGCATATATATATATAGTACCTGTAATTACTTGTAATTGGCTTCACGTGCTGAGACCGCTGACTGCGAATTAACTTGTCTTATGACGTAATTCGCGTGATTGCGTCTGCGGGATGGATTTAATATACGTGAATGACTCGGCAGGTGTCAATAGGGTGCACGCGCACGAGATGTGGAGTCACGCCAGTGCTAACACTCTTATAGCGTCGACTATCTGCGCGTTCTAGCGCATCCCTGACTTCTAGAAGTTTGTTCCCGGTCGTTACCGCAGCAATAAACAAGACCAGGTAGGGAATCCTGGAGCAGGTCTGGATGTCGTAGGCCCTAGTGAATGCGCGCTGTGGGGAAGGGGGGTGTTTCTTTGTTTATTTTATTTATTTATTTATTTATTTATTATTTACTTTATTACTTTATTTATTCGTTCGTTCATTCATTTATTTATTCGTTCATTCAATTATTTGAATCATTTCTGCTTGCTGTGTGGTTGACTACTACTACTGCGTCTGGTTGGATCGTTATCCTGGGTCGGGCGTCTGCAATCTTACGGCAAGCAGCTCTAGATCTTCTGTGGAAAGTAAGACACCTGTTTCCCTGCTCGATGGAATTTTTTTTTAACGAGGACGCCTTTTTTTCTTAACTCATTCAAACTGGCGTAGACTGTTGCGGCCGGGATTTGAAGGCGTGTGCGCTGTTTAGGAGGGTCTATGTGGGTGAGGTGTGTGGGGGGATGTGTGTGTCTGTGTGTGTCTGTGTGTGTGTGTGTCTGTGTTGGCGAGGTGTGTGTGTCTGTGTGGGCGAGGTGTGTGTCTGTGTGGGCGATGTGTGTGTGTCTGTGTGGACGATGTGTGTGTGTCTGTGTGGACGATGTGTGTGTGTCTGTGTGGGCGATGTGTGTGTGGTGGGAACGGAGCAACGTTATCTACCTCATAGGTACACTGCACGACGGGTATTCCTTATTTATCAGAGAAGAATGCAGAAGACATCCCTCCTACTGTCTCGCTATCAGTGTTGGAAACATTCCACTTGTTATTGGAAAGACAGAGAGAGGAGGTTATGGCGAGTGCAAGCGACACAGAAATAGAGAGAGAGGAGTAGAGAGAGCTGACAAGGTGGCGTGTCTGGGGGTCATCACAAAGGTACGCCAGGGCCTGGGATTTATGGAAAATCATCCCTGTGGCCGTGTGTGACCGTGTCCCGGACTGTCAGATCTTGGCACACTGGGGTACGCGTGCCTACACATACTGTGCCTACACTTACTCGTGCGCTGGCACTCAGCTGGTGGCCTACACTTACGCGTGGCCAACGACTTACTGTGGCCGTACACCTTACTCGTGCGCTACACTTTACTGTGCCTACACTTACTGTGGCCTGCAGCTCAGCACCGTGGCTACACTTACTGTGCCTACCTTACTGTGGGCCTACACTACTGTGCCGTACACTTACTGTGCGCTACACTTACTGTGGGGCTGCACTCAGCCGTGGCCTACAGCTTAGGTGCTACACTTACTGTGCGCTAGACTTACTGTGCGCTACACTTACTGTTGCCTACACTTACCGTGGCCATGCACTTACTGTGGGCCTACACTTACGCGTGCCTACACTTACTGTGGGCCTGCACTTAACTGTGCCTACACTTACTGTGCCTACACTTAGCCGGTGGCCTGCAACTCACCGTGGGCCTACACCTTACTGTGCTCTACACTTGACTGCTGGGCCTGCACTCATGCCGTGCCTACACTTACCGGCCTAGCACTTCTGCTGCCTACACTTACCGTGCGCTGCACTAAAACGTGTGGCCCTACACTTACTGTGGGCTACACTTACCGGTGCCTGCAACTTACCGTGCGCTGCAACTTACTGTGGCGCTACACTTACGCGGTGGGGGCCTACACTACTGTGGGCCTACACTTACTGTGCCTGCACTTACTGTGCCTACACTTACTGTGCCTGCACTTACTGTGCCTACACTTACTGTGCCTACACTTACTGTGCCTACACTCCACCCGTGCTACACTTACTGTGCCTACACTTACTGTGCCTACACTTACCGTGCCTACACTTACTGTGCCTACACTTACTGTGCCTGCACTTACTGTGCCTACACATAACTGTTAATCTATGTTACTTGGTTACCATAGAAACAAAGAGCCGCGGGCCGTCTATGACAATGCTCGTGTTCTCTGTTGGGAACAGGAACCGAGCACGCGATCGTGAGATGAAAGAATCTAGTAGGTCTCAGAGGAGCGATAGTGATCAGAATTGTGGATATAGAAATCAGTTAACAGGCCTAGCCAACGCCTGACGCCTAACCCTAAACCCTAACGCCTAACCTAACCCTAACTCCTATCCGTAATGTCTAAATAAAACAAAAATTAGCCAGGCAAAATAATAAAAAATAAAATAAATAAGAGACAAAATTAGGCCAATCAGAGGCGCCGTTTTTGTTAGCGCTTAACGCGCTCTCTAAGCGGATCAGCTATCTGCTTCCGCTTCGTGCAAATATTCGAGAAGTATGCTACGTGGGCCTACATCTCCCATCTACTGGCTGCGATATGAAAACATCGCAACCAGTAGAACAGTGTAGAGCGACTCGATCGGTACACGCGCATGCCACGTCTGTCGCCAGCGAACCTGGCCGGTTTCTGCCGGAAACCAATTCTATTGTTGGAAGGGTACACGCACACACACGCGCGCGCGTGCGTGCGTGTCGTTAATAGCACTTATTCACCTGTTAACAGAATGCGATCTTTACATTGCTGTTTGGGTTAACACTTTCCCGCGCGTTCGCAAAAAGTCGACGTGTAAACGGCGTTTCAGTACTTTCGGCTCCAATCCAGACGTGCCGGAATCGCTCGAATACTTCTTATAAAACTGTCAGCGGCTGGTGTGTGAGTTAGAGATTAATGCAGGCGGGATCAAGCCAACATACCCAACCCGTATGTAGTACACCCATGTATAAACTCGTATATATATTATATCAGGAGCTAATAATGACAAAATTTGTTATTATTACCTCCTGATTATATTTAATTATAATAATATACATTTGCGTTACGATCTGTTTAATTAACATTGTACAATTACAGTTTTTATATAGCAGTCTTTCGCACTATGCTAATTATGCTCTTCTTTCAAAACCCATTGCTCCATTAATGCATTATGCAAGTCCGACTTCTTATTCGCTCGATCTTTTCTTTTGAAATATTTCACATTCTATTTCATAACATTTTGACAACATATTCAGAATAGAATAAATTCAGAACATTCATATTTTGGCCGCGACAGTGACGCAGGCAACGCCGGAACCCCCCGCAAGTTAATTTATTATTTCATTCCTTATATGGCGGCCATTCGTCTACACGTTCCGCTGAGATCATCATTGGCTAATGTCAAACGGTGACCTTGAGACTCGCGCCGACGTCCCGCGCCGGTGGGAGGCTGTATAACGCGCGGCGGTAGGCAGTCTAAACTGGAGTCCTGACTAAAATGGCCGCGCGCGCGTCTCTGTGGTTTTTTTAGCCATTGATCTTTCATTAGCTGCTCGATTGTTTGTGCGAGCAATGAGAGCGCGCGACGTTGTCGATTTTTCTTCCTTCTTGGCGCGGAGTTCTCTGGGTGCGCGCGTCTGTAATTCTGTTTGCTGGGTGGCGGTTGCGTTGACCGTGATACTACTGATCCGCGCCTGAAGGTCACCTTAATTCATGCTTGTCCCGAATGTGCGTGTGTGTGTGCGTGCGTGCGTGCGCGCGCGTGTGTTGTTTGTTTGTGTGTGTGTGTGTGTGTGTGTGCGTGTGTGCGTGTGTGTGTGTGTGTGTGTGTGNTCATTGAGCAGGACTGGCGCCCTACGATGAAGGAGCGCACGACGCACTGATGAGTCCCTACAGATGGCGAGTTTTCATTTGGCTCACACCAGGGGAGTTTCTATCCACTCGCATCCTAGACTTCCTCCTGATCCCACTCCGCTACTTTCTTCATCCGCGAGGCAATCCCTTTCGGATTCTCTTTACGCGTGTACGACGAGTCGACGAGAGAGGTGAGAGTGAGAGTCTTGAGTCGTATCTATACCTCCGCTGCACCTGACTTAAAGAAGGAGGGTGGCTCCTCGAGAAGGATCTGACGGCGAGGCGACGAGATAGCAGACAGAGAGGAGGTCTCGTGAAGTTTGTAGACTTACCGCCCCTGAGAGGGACGTTCGAGATTTAGAGCTTCTCCCACCCAGCGACTACTGCTCCTTCCTCCAAACGGACCCTGCTGAGCGGTTCCACCGAGAAAGGTCGATGTAAAGCTCCGCCGTCGGAGACGTACCTCCCTCCGAGAATGAGAGACTCCCCTGTCCTCACGAAGATGATGATCCAGGCAGCAAGGAGAACGAAGGGGACGAAACTCTCCGTGTGTACTTGCCAGCCAGTGGTTTCTCGATCCGAGCCTCGATTTGAGATCGTACGGAAAGGAGAGGAACAAGATGCAGGACAGCCCGGAGGGTAACATCGAGGACAGAGCTGGCAGTCGACGAGAGAGGGGAAGACTTTTCTCGCCCTCGTCCTCTTAACGCTTCCCTGGGTGGGGTCTGACCCGGAAGAGGGAAAGAAGGCACCGTTGAGTGACGGAAGAAGAGGGGGGGGGAAAAAGAGCCAAACCTTCTTCCCCCTCCTCGCACTCCCTCACCAGCTCTCTCCACCCCATCCTCATTCTCCTCTGTCTTCTCCCCTCCTCCTCGCTTACCACCTATGCTTCTTCCTTTGCCTCCGCACCCGCCTTTCCCCCCTGGCCTTTTACGATCAACCCCTTCCCACTTGACTGTTCTTAGCCTACGCTATCGTTCCTCCCTCCACTCCTACGCCTTTTTTCTCCTCCACCACATGCTTCATCCTTTCGTTTCCGTCGCCCGTTAGCACGAGTTGCCTTATCTTTGATCCAACCCCGACAGCGAGAGATCTTCTCCCTATTGCATTGCACGCCTCTCTCTTTACGTCCTTTCAGCAGTCCTGATCTCCTCCCCTACCCTCGCCATGTCGTAATTTGTCTTCCTCCTCCCATCCTCCGTCCTCCACCAGCCCCCACCCTTCCTGGCGCCCATACCGGCCTGCCACCTTCATACTCGCCCGCCGATCGAGAGAGAGAGGGCTGAGAGAGGAGATGAGAGAGGAAGGAGAAGGAGATCGAGCGGGAAGAGACAAGCAACTCTACCTAATACCATAATTCATAAGACCTCTCACCCTTCATCCCTCCCCAACCTATACTTTCTCCTACCCGTTGCGGCTCCCCAACCATCAGATCCTTCCCCACCATGCTTCCCCACCACCTATCCTTTCCCCCACCATGATCTGCCCCAACCACCTATCCTTTGGCGCCCAGACAAACTCCCACTAATCATATTTCTTTCATCCCCTTTACCATTCCCGGCTACAGCTTCATCCTTTCTACCCACTAGCCTTCCTTTCTACACCCACCTTCTTTCTACCCTCCCCCCGCACTAGCCTTCCTTCTACCACCATCCTTTCTCTCTCACATCTCCCCTCACTAGCCTTCCTTTTACCGACCCATCCTATACTCTCTAACCCTCGACACTTTCCACACGATAAGCCTTCCTTCTACCACCGCATCACTTCTCTCTACCGGTCCACCTGGGGACGGCACGTAGCCTTCCTTATCATACCACCCAATCCTTCTCTCTACCTTCCCCTCACACTAGCCTTCCTTCTACCACCCATCCTTCTCTCTACCCTCCCCCCACACTAGCCTTCCTTCTACCACCCATCCTTCTCTACTCTACCTCCCCTCACACTATCCTTCTCTCTCACCGCCTTATCCTGTCTCTCAACCCTATCCTCCCCGGAAGTTGTCTGGACCTGGCCGTAGTGATTTGACAGGGGCTTAGTAGCGGGCAGGCTTGCATGCGTGCTCCGTACGCTACGACTTATGTCTCTTTTTCCGCCGCCGCCACAAAAGCTTGCTGCCTGCGGTGCCGCTGCCGCCCTGGCTGCGCCGCTGCTAGCTTGCTGCTGCTGCTGCACCGCTGCTGCCGTGCGGAAACATAGTGCTGCCTGCTGCCACCGCCGACCCTGCTTGACTGCTGCCCTTGCTGCTGGGCTCGCTACTTTGCCACCGCCTGCTGCTTACTGCTGCTGCCTGCTTTGCTGCTGCCACGCTGCTGTGCTGCTGCCTTCGCCGAGCTCGCCGCATGCTACCGCTGGCTGCTTCTGCGACCGCCTCCGCTGTCACGCTGCTGCTAGCTGGTGCACCGTGCTGTTGCTCGCTGTACGATGCTGTACTATCGCTGCCTTCTCACCGTGCTGCTGCTTGCTGCTGCCGCCGCCGCCGCTGCCACCGCTTGCTACTGCATGCTGCCTAACTGCCACCGCCCGGGTGCTGCTGCTGCCTTCTCTACCCGCTGCTGCTGCTGCCTGCTGATGGCATAGCACCGCCGCATCGCTGCCACTTACTGCTAACTTGCTGCGTGAACTGCTATGCTGGTGGTGGTGCCTCTGCACGCTGCCACCGCTGCTGCTAGCTGCTGCACGCTGCCAACAGCTGCTGCTGCTTGTGCCTAGCTGCCTGCTGCTGCTGCCTGACTTGGTGGTGGGGCCTCTATGCTGCCGCTCTAGCATCTACCCACGGTATTGCTTTGCGATCAAAGCCGCTTAATTTGATATCTCTCCCTTCTTTGGTTTTTCGACAAGTCCTGTAATCCGCGCCGATCACACAGGAAGTAAGGGAAGAATCGCGCACGTCACAGAGAGAAGGCGAGATATAAGAAAGCATGCGACGCAGAGTAGACGCTGCATTATGAGCGCTGACGAGAGAGAGCCACCCTGAGACGGAAGAGGCAGAGGAAAGAAAGCTTACGATGCGAGAGAAAGTATCATGCTGAGGAGTCGCTTCATAGGAAGAGAGAGATGGAGATGATGAGAGGATAACTGATTGATTCTTATTAATGAGACCGCGGGCAAAACCCTGCCCAATGTACGAGAAATTAAGGTAGGACCATTCTTTTAGGGAAACAGGGAACAATCGCGCTGGCAGCCAAAGTCTCGGAAGTTTAAAAGGAGATGCCGCACGGACAGACGGGACGAGGTGGTGAGAGGGGAAAAAAGGGGGGTGTGGAGAATTAAAAGAGGAGAGAGGGCAGGGAGGATAGGGAATAGAGAGAGCGTCCGGAAGACTGTCAGGGAGACAGAGGAGTGAGGCGTTACGCAAATAGAGACGACGAGAGAGAGATCGGGAGAAGAGGTGGACGGGGTTGATGGAAGAGCAGGGAGCCAGGGGGAAGAAAAGAGAGATGAAGAAGAGAGAGGAGAACGAGACTCTGAAGAGAATTTTATGACAACTCCCTCAAACGACCGGGCGAGAGAGTACGGGGGCAGAGAGAGAGAGCGAGAGGCCCGAAGCAGGAAATCACTCGGAGAGAGAAGTCCCGAGAGAGAGAGATAGAGAGAGTTAAAGCGCGCGCACGAAAGAAAGATTGGAGAAAATGAGATATAGTGGGAGGAAAGGAGAGAGATAATGGTAGGGGGTGTAACGATAAAGAGAGAAAGGGGAGACAGGAGGAGGAAGGAAAAGCAATGCGGAAAGAGGGCGGAGAAAGGGAAGATAGATAGAGTAGAGAAAGGGGGATAGCGGTGAGAGAGTGAGATGCAGGGGAAGCGAGGCAGGACACGCCCTGGTGGCTTGGCGACACAGTTACCACATAATATGGCTTCCGGAAGGGCATGGCCATAGAATAGAATAGAAACTATATAGAATATTTTGCTAAGGGCCATACCCAATGAATGTGTAATATTGTGTCAAGCAGCGGGGTTATAATATTATAAAATATTATATTATTAAGTGTGAATAATAACAAATTGTTGTTATTCGCTCCTGATATATCAGAAGTAGATAATAGGAATAAGATAATAATATAAAATAATAATAATCAAAAGTAGATCATAATTCCCTATTATCTACTTCTGATATATATATATCTATATATATATATATATATATATATGTATATATATGTATTTATATATAATTATGCGCGCACCACCCCATCTCAGTCTCAGCCTCGTCGAGCCACCTAAGACAAGTGAACATCTTCGGGCCGCCGTACAGCGCGCCATCTATACGCGCGCAGACGGCAGCAGGCAGGTTACAGACGCGCCGTGCACGCACACCGCTGCCGCCGCGAACGCACACCCCAGCGCGCACGAGCACGTGCGAATTGTGCGTCGCAATAAAATCGATTCGCAATTTGTCATTAAAACTGCCTCTATTACCTTTCGGTAGTATATATTGAACTGATTTTGAAATGTCTGCATTTGTCGCCGAGGCGCGATCGAGCGCAGACGATGCGTGGTGTTCGCCGCCGCCACGGACGCGTGCGTGCGTGCGTGCGTGCGTGCGTGCGTGCGTGCACTGTGGCTGAGAGACACAACAAGCATCTCTCTCCCCACGCTGGCTCGGCGGACGCGAGTGTCAATTCCGATTTGAAAAGCGCAATTTAAACTCGCGCCTGCGGTCGGCGAGAATCGTCAGTGTCCTCGCTTTGTTAGGATAATTCGCCTCGGCTGTTTAATTTTTCTATTCTTGCCCGATCGTCGTCGTCGTCGCTTTTTTCCGCGCATGGTTCGTTTATCGACAATTAGCTCATAACTCGCAGCGCATTAAGCGTGGCTCGCCATTGTCGCCATACGCAGACGAAGGACAGCTTCGTATTCATTACCCTTGGCATGAGGCGGAGGATGAGGAGGAGGAGGAGGAGGAGG
>NW_014578159.1:19422-21271 GCF_000485595.1 Priapulus caudatus
TCTCTCTCTCTCTCTCTCTCTCTCTCTCTCTCTCTCTCTCTCTCTCTCTCTCTCTCTCTCTCTCTCTCTCTCTCTCTCTCTCTCTCTCTCTCTCTCTCTCTCTCTCTCTCTCTCTCTCTCTCTCTCTCTCTTCTCTCTCTCTCTCTCTCTCTCTCTCTCTCTCTCGCGCTCTCTCTCTCTATATATATATCGTTTTTCACCCTGTCTCTCGCTTTCTCTCGCTCTAATCACCCCTCCCTTTCCTCCATCCTGTCGCCAATTTAAGATTTATGAATCAATGCGGAAGTAGTTCGAAGTCAGTATGGATTTAATCCCATGAAACTGCTGGGAGCTCGCGCGCCCAGCGGAGAAAGAACCCAGCCCGTACAGGCCACGATATCTGCAGGACGTACACAGCCAGCGGTTTCTTATACATAAGAGGCACAGTGGCGCATGCACCGCCGTTGTCAAATTTAACATAGCATAATTAACCGCATAATTAACATCGCCGTTGTGAAAATGCTCCTGTAACAATTTTTAACATGAAAATTTTGGGTGAGGTCTCCATCTTTCCGTGCGTCCGCCTGCATCGTCCGCATACGTGCCTACAGCACGCCGTTGAATCCATCATGCGCGCGCTGTTCCCAAACTAGCCATTACCTCCTTTGTCTAATTTCCCCTCCCGAAGAAACCCTGATGCCTACCAGCGATTTTCCCCCCTATCGAATTCGTGTTGCTGCTTACCATCGTAATTATGTCTCGACATGAATTGAGTCATACTGATGTGCGTATAAGCGGCCCGCGCGTCAGTGCAAATGAAAAGCTGCCCTAGCGACGGGTTGTCGGCACAGCAGAGGAAGACTATACGTGTCGGTGGTGGGGTGGGAGGGGGAGGGGGGGAGATCGCTCCGGAGATATCATCCGACCCAGAAACCGGAGAGAGATAGAGGGTGAGAGAGGGTGAGAGAGAGGGTGAGAGAGAGTGGGAGGGTGAGAGAGAGAGTGAGGGGGAGAGAGAGGAGGTAGAGAGAGANTAGGGAGAAAGAGCTAAAGAACACACGAGAGAGGAAGCGTCGAGAGAGCCTCAAAGAGAAAGAGTCGAGAACGAGGAGAGAGATAAGGAGAGCAGCAGAGAGAGAGAGAGAGCGCCAGCGCGAAAAGATGAGAAAACGAACGACGAGAGAGACGAGGAGGGTGAGAGAGCTAGCAGAAAAAGCCGACGTAAACACACCGAGAACAACAGACGGAGAGAAGGGGTACGACCGAGCCTTAGAGAGAAACAGATGAAGAACGAGAGAATACAGACCCAGAGAGAGAGAGAGAGAGAGAGAGAGAAGAAAAAAAGACCGCCATTAAATCGGTACCGTGGGTCATAAGCTGTCGGCTGTTAGGCTCTGATCGCATCATTTAAAATATGGTGTACCTCAATGTGCGGAGGGCTCGGCTGCCACGCGCCGTCGTCTCGTTGCCACGTCGTCGTCAGGCCGCCATGAATAAAACATGGCGACCAACTCGCGCTAAATGACCGTTTGAAAGCGTTCAACCCCGAGCGCCATGTTAAACTACGGGCAACGTGCCGAGAGTTCATTCCAGTATTTCTCATGCTAATTACTCCGTCGGCTAAGCCTCCGTTATGGCCTACATGTTTGTCATCAAACAACATTGCGGAGGTGACGGGCAAGTGCGTAGGCGTACACTGTAGCGAACTTGTTCGTCGTCTACCGCTGCACGCTTACTGTTCGTCTCGCTACAGTGTTGTACCGCTGCACGCTTACGCACGTGTTCGTCATCGCTACAGTGTTGCACCGATGCACGCTTACGAACTTGCCCGTCACCGCTACAGTGTACGCCTACGCACTTGCCCGTCACC
>NW_014578159.1:22364-23174 GCF_000485595.1 Priapulus caudatus
GTAAGCGTGCAGCGGTACAACACGCTGTAAATGGCTGACTCGCCCCACCCCGCCAAGATGCCGGTAGATGGCGCCCTGACGATAACTCATATGGTGCAAAGGGCGCTCGTACGACTATAGCGAATATAGAGGGCGCCCCGCAATGGTAGCCTTGAAATAAAGTGGCAGGATGGCGCCATGTATAAATGGTCTACACCAGAGGGCGCCATGTATGAGTCGGTGTACGCACTCACGCACGCACGCACGCACTGTTCGGCGGGTTGCCTGCTCTTCAAGGCAGTGCAGGTTACCTACTTAACTGTCTCTTTAAATGCTGGTCTTCTCGCTATGCCCGCACGCACACGCACACACGCACGCACGCACGCACGCACGCACGCACGCGCGCGCACGCACGCACGGAATCGAGGTCGAGCGTTAGGCGCGTGCTTGTCGTTAAATAACGCTGCCCATTAAGGGCTATCAGTTCTGTATGCAAAAATGTGCGGGAAAATGAATTCCACGGCAGAGCAGACGTCGCTACTTAAGCGCAAGATTGATCGGCCGGCCGCCTGTCCTATACCGACCTGATATTAATGTATGTATGTATGTATGTATATATATATATATATATATGTATATATATTGCTACTGCGAGGAGGACGGTGGGGCTCTCACCGCATAATTGCCTTTCTGATTATTTAGAAATTTGAAATCAAGATATTTGCGACTTTCCTGCAGCCGTACATGATGGCTTCTTGCAAGCTCCACCCCTTACCTATCTATCTATCTATCTATCTATCTATCTATCTATCTATCTATCTATCTATCTAT
>NW_014578159.1:24557-25701 GCF_000485595.1 Priapulus caudatus
GCGTGCGTGCGTGCGTGCGTTCGTGCGTGCACGTGTGTCTCTAAACCCACAGAGGGGTCGCTGCTGCTGGCGAAGTGAATCAGCGGTTTAGAACGAGTACCGCGCTGTGTAGTGGGGATGACGACCGGCGCACACAGCGTGCGCGCGTGTATTATGATAAGATTCCACCCGCTTATCCGCTTTCTCGCCGACGCGCGGCGAATTATAGCTTTTGTTTCAGGTAATCTGCGGGATTTCAGTACGAGCGATTACATGCGGCGGCCGTCCCTCACCTGCATTAAGGTGATGACTGCAGTGAGGCTGAGTAAATATCACAGAGAATATAATATCAAGAGCAGATAAAGAAGGCTTCTTTATCTGCTCTTGATAATATGTAGGTGGGCGGCTCTACCACAGCGCTGATGTCCGTGTGTCGGTCGGGCGGGAGGTGAAAGCGCTTATATTGTATTGTATTATCATGATTAATATTATTGTTTCCAAAGTGGATCACGGCATTAGCCGGTTTTATTATTATTATTATTATTTTTTTTTTTAAATATTATATTATTACGAAAATGGGTGCGTGCGTAAGTATAAGTAGTAGGGTGTGTATGTGTGTGTAGGGTGTGTACCAAGTAGTAAGTGCGTAAGGTGCGTAAGTAGTGGATAAGCGCGGGCGATGTTACCGCCCGCGGTGCTGCCGCCCCAGAACGCGTCTGCCTCGCCCAGCGCTGCCCTTTTGTTTTCGCACCCTGGCGGCGTGAAATACTCAAATATTTTACGATGTAAGATGGTGGTAGCTGGGAGGTGCGGGGGGGGGGGTAGTTGCCTTTGATCGCGAAGTGGAAAGCTTTTGTCGTGAAAACCAGTTTTGATTATATACGCGGTTAGTTGTTTTTCGCGGCGTAATTTAATATTAATAGCAAATTCGTGACTTCGCCGTGGATCGGTTTAATAGTGAATGAGAGTCAATGTCCCAGTTTGGCACAAACACTGAAAAAGTGCTTCGATGGTTTTTTTTATACTCTTCCACTCGTTTTACTCGTTTTACACTCTTTCTCTGCCGCCCTCCCGTCCTCCTTCCCTCCCTCCATCACCCTCCCCCTCCCTCCTTTCCCTCCCTTTCTCCCTCCCTTCCTCCCTCCCTTCTTCCCTCCCTCCATCA
>NW_014578159.1:30061-33360 GCF_000485595.1 Priapulus caudatus
TCGTGACGAAGCTAGCATATACATATATATATATATACATACACGCCTCGTGACGAAGCTAGCGATGGCGGGCGGAGTTACGGCCGCCGTGACGGCGTCGCTTCATAACCGTTCTCCCAATCAGACGAAATATTGCGATTATTTTCTTGGTCTATAATACACTTGCAATGCGCGGCCGCGCGCGCGTGCGTGCAATAGCGACGCGGCGTTGACGGCCTATAAAGCTGATTGCGAGACGCGACGAATTCGCTAGCTTGCGCGCGTGTGTGTGTGTCGCGCGTGTGCGTGCGTGTGTTGTGTATGTGCGCGTGCGTGCGTGTGTGTGTGTGTATGTGCGTGCGTGCGTGTGTGTGCGTGCGTGCGTGTGTGCGTGCGTGTGCGTGCATATAACGGGAGCGCACGAGTTTCACATGCTACCTCTGACTCCCGTCGTCTTCTATCGGTCTGTCAATCGATCTATCTATCTATCTGGCCCCCCCCCCCTCTCTCTCTCTCTCTTTCTCTCTCTTTCCCTCTTCCCCGTTCATCTATTATCATACGTTTCTCGTGTATCGTCGCGACTAGCAGACGAAGATATTTCTGATATTACGCGGTAGGGCCGACCACGTGTACATACATACATATATGCGTGTGTCGCGTGAGGCATATGTTAGCGAGGGAAGACATATATACACCCGCGCTCGATCCGGTGAGATTTTATCCCCCCCCCCCGCCGCCACTTAATGAGCTATGACTATGGTCCGCCCCTCGCTGGCGTGACGTCACTAGTCTGCGCCTCCATGATTGGTGGAGATCGCTATCTCGGCGCGGCTCGTCACGTGTGTGGCGCCGACGACGATGACGATGATAACGATGATGACGACGGTGGCGGCGGTGGAGAGGGCTACCTGTGAGGCTACCTGTATAGGTGTTGTTATTGTAACATTTGATTAACGTTTAGCTGTAAACCCGACGTTATTGCAGCAAACCCGGTTGATTTCGCCATCGCAAAAAAGCAGCAGCACCAGTAGTAGTAGTAGAAGCAGCAGCAGCAGCAGCAGCAGCAGCAGAAGCAGCAGCAGAAGCAGCAGCAGCATCAACAGCAGTAGCAGTAGCAACAACAGCAGCAGCAGCAGCATCAACAGCAGTAGAAGTAGCAACAACAGCAGCAGTAGCAGCAGCAACAGCAACAGCAGCAGTATCAGCCCCACCACCACCACCACCAGCAGCAGCAGCAGCAGTAGCACCACCACCACCAGCAGCAGCAGCAGCAGCACCAATACCACCCCCACCAGCAGCAGCAGCACCAGCAACAGCAGCAGCAGCGCCAATACCACCACTACCACGAGCAGCAGCAGCAGCAGCAGCACCACCATCACCAACAGCAGCAGCACCATCACCAACAGCAGTAGCAGCAACGAGCGTCTATCAACCAGCATGCGTGGCACGAGCTTTCAAACGTCATCTACAAATGCTTATTACACGTCAGAACGAGACGTGCATATATGGTTGAAATATTAGTCGTCCGTGACAATTTGCGTACGGTTCGTGCGGCGTGGGCACACGGAGCATTCAATGGCCTGATCTGATAGCATTCAGCCTGTGAGGGATTTAAGTTAGTGTCCGGGTTGTATCCTAAATGTTATCCGGCAATCACATACAGTTAGTGGCACCCGGCTCTGCGTTGCTTCGCGAGAAATGGCCTAAAGCTAATAGAATCTTACCCTGCGGATGGCTACATTCAAGAAAATCGTCCTTAATTTATTTATTCATTTGTTATACTCTGCGTATGCAAATGTGCGTTGCGGCTTTTTCGCGATGCGTCTTAAAGAAACGATTCCGAAAATGTGTAGCGAGCGGCTCGCCCCCTGGTGGAGACTGTGCAGAACCCCTTGATGGCGTGACCACTGCCAACATTAGTATTGGAAATGAATTGTGTGCGCGTAGGTATTCATATTAAACTACACCTGTATAGAGAAGGGTCGATAGCAGAAGGAAAGAGAGGTACCCGCAAGAAATCTATAGAAAGAGACGAGAGACCAAGAAATAGAAAGAGCGAAGGAAGGAACGAGAGTTAGAGGCAGGGGTAAAGGGGGAGAAAATAATGTAGCAAAGAGATAGAGAGGGCGAAAGGGGGTTTGCAGGCGACTACTTTATTCAGAGAAAGAAAGAGGGAGGGAAAGTGGGGAATGGGGTTATTGTTATGACGTATGCTCAACGAAGGTAGAAAGAGGGTAGGCGGAAAAGAAACGTGTTTCCTCTACAAGGCATGTTTACTGAAGGAAGAAAGAGTTTGGGAACTATTCTACGTCGTGGCGCGCAGGTGGCGAAGTTTTCTACAAACACCTCGTTGTTGCATTGAATTTTCAGCCTGTTCTGCTAGCATCTATGACAAATACGACTTACGCATAAAGGGGTAGAAATTAACTTTTTAAGTAGGGAGTCCAACGGACCCCCTACCCTCAAAAATAGAGAGTCCGCAGCAAAATGGAGGAGTCTGCAGTCTGAAGTTCAAAACTAAAGATATTAACAATAACGCGTTGGACATTGCAGGACATTTGCGGTGCACGTCTGCTAAATTTTCTTGGGGGCATTTGCTGGAAAAATACGATGATTCCGCGAGGCCATGCTGTGGAACGAACTAGTTAGTGCATATAGCAGAATTTTCAGGGAGTCACACGGACTCCTGCATTTGTCAAATCAAGGAGTCCGAAAATAAATTTGGGAGTATTTGACTCCGGACTCCCGTTAGTTTCGCACCCTGCGCATATACGCTCTCCTATGACACTATTTGTCGTAGGAAGATTCTTCTATGTATTGTTGTATGTGTTGTGCGCATCATAGGAGTTTAGGAGCGCTATTCTGAACGCAAGCAGTGAATTTCAGCTGCAAAGCGGAACGAAGTTGACTCGCCAATGTTTGTCATAGGAAGAAAATTCCTATGACAAATAGTGTCATAGGAGAGCGTATATATGCGTATGTCGTATTTGTCATAGATGCTAGCAGAACGTGTTGGAATTTTCCAGGAAGTTACCGCCTCAACATGTGATTCATCTCATCTTTGCATCTCATCTCATCCTTTTCATTTTTTTTTCTTCGTCTTTTGCATCTTTTGCATCTTTGCATCTCATCTCATCTCATCTCATCTCATCACATCTCTCCCGTATGATCCTCGTTTCCTCTCCTCTCCCTTAACCCATGTTTCTCCCCTCACCCGCATCCTATCCCTGACTGCAGTATCGTCTTCCTCCTCCTCCTCCTCGCTTATCTTGTTATGTTGTGATCCCCCACACGTACGTACACACGCACGCACGCGCACA
>NW_014578159.1:34342-39929 GCF_000485595.1 Priapulus caudatus
CTCACACGCTCGCTCTCTCGCTCACACGCTCTCTCGCTCACACGCTCTCTCGCTCACGTTGTTGTGTCTGGGATTGGGTGGCTAATCATGGGTGAGGAGTGGTAATCGTGGGGGCGGGGCCACAGGTGGGGTTTCAGCGACCAGCCAGCTTCCTGCTCTTTGTGATCGACGTACGCGCGCTCCGTCTTTGTGCAACTATTTCTCTCCATCTCGGGTTCTGTGTAGTCGCTGACTCTGTCCGCCCGATGTGATCTGTCATTCCATATAACAGGGGATGTGTTACTCCATATAACAGTGATCTGTCACTCCATATAGCAGGGGATGTGTTACTCCACATAGGGAATCTGTCACCCCGTTTAGTTAGGTCAGTTTTATCAGGTCCGTTTGTTATTGTTATTATTATGTCTTCATTTCCCGTGACATCTTCCTAGACATTCCTCTAGATCTGTTGCCTCTCCCTGGAGCTTCCTCTGTCGCCTCTTCCTGGAGGTTCCTCTCTCCCTGGAGATTCCTCTGTTGCGTCTCCCTGGAGGTTCCTCCCTCATGTCTACCTGGAGATTCCTCTGTTGCGTCTCCCTGGAGGTTCCTCTCTCACCTCTCCCTGGAGATTCCTTTGTCACCTCTCCCTGGAGATTCCTTTGTCACCTCTCCATAGAAATATCGTTATTATGGTTACAACTTAATACAGAGATCCTCTTCTCACGCTCCTTTACAGGGAAATCACATGTGCCAGAAGTGTTTTAGTTGGCAATATGAGCTGGTGAGGCTCCTCCATTTGACCCCACCCTCTCCCACGGTTTCTTTCCTAACTCTGCTCTTGGAGGCGGTGTTCTGGCCGGCATGGTATCCGTCTATCCTCCCTATTTCCTCATTATCTTCTGGCTTGTGCAGGTGATCTTCAGCTCTTACATCAACTATCATTCCTCCCCATGTTGTCGTTGCCCTCTCGAGGCCTCGCTCTCTCGCCACATCTTTATTCGACCTTGCCTGTAGACTTGCACATCCCATGTGTTCATGGCAGGTTAGCCTTCACCATGCGGCTTTCACGTCACCTCTGTCCATTGATGCCATTGGTCTCTTGAAGACGTTAACCAATATGAAACAATGAGCCCCCCCCCAAGGCTATACGTGGCGATCTCGTTTTGACGAGGTCACAATCGGTGTCGATGGTAGCTAGATGATTCGCAGGTAAACATACCACGACATCTACAGCAACGGCCGCACGTGGACGTCGGTGCGTAGTACGACCGCGCCACACGTCGGGGCGCGCGGCGCATGTCTCGAGCGCGTTACGTCGCGCGTGCACGCGGCGTCGCCGCCTCAGGGACGTCCAACCGCTCGCGGCGTACCATCGCGCGTCTGCTCGTGCCCGCGCGATTGGCTCGCGTCGTCCCGACTCCGCCCATCGACCGCCGCCGCGCATGTCCACGCTGCGAGCGCGTAAACACGCGCGCGCGTGGTTTCCTCGCACGTGCGCACGCACCGGTGCCGCCACCTAGCGTCGTCGAGCGTAGAATCGGCGGCGCCCTCAGTGGGACGCTCCGTTGTTTTGGTCGAGCGGGGGCGACCGTCGCCCGCCGCCGCGCGACTGCGGCGCGCCGTCCACGCACGTGGAGTTATGTAAGTTTTCGTTACCGCCGGCCCATATCAATTCGATGTGTTTGATCACGAGAGATGAAGGTATTAAAAACGAGGGAAAAAAAAGGCGTCGGTTTGGCGAAACCAGTTTTTCGAGAGGCGTGGGGCGATCCTGGTACCTGGCAGGGCCGCACCGCCGTTCGCGTCCCGCCATTGTTTGTGCGCGATGTAATTAGCGGGTTCGCGCCACACGCGCGCACGCAACACGTTCTGTTGTTTCCGCGTGTTCAGCTTCGCAGCGCCGGCGGCATCCGCGCGCCAGCTAGCGGCCGATGTCGGCGCACTCTGCAATCTTTGCATCGCGGGAACGCGCGCTCGGCGCTTTTTGCAACGTGGCGTGCCCCCGCACCGCCATCCTCGCACACCCTGCCAATTTTTTTTTATTCAGAAATTTTTAATACTATTTTATTAAACCCCTACGGTGTTGCTTTTGATGGCTGCTATCAAGGCACTGCTATCAAAGAGAGGCTTTTAACGTCGCCACTATAATCTGCGGCGGAGGTCAGCAACAGGCTGCTTGTACTAGCCAGTCAGAGCTAGGCCATAACCAGTCATTAATATTCTGATTATGTAATCGCTGTCTGGCCCCCCACCCTAGAGGTGTGGTGGGACCATGCTCAGCAACCGTGCGAAGAAAGAACGTGTTTTTTTTCTCTCTCTCCGCAACGTACACTTTCTCTCTTTTGTGCAACATTTGATTTAAGTTTTTTTTTCTTTCGCCGCGCGAGAATCGGTTGAGCATTGTTGCAGCTAAGGGAGCGAGATTGGATGGCAAATCCTTTTGTTGCTGCTTGGGTCAGGCACGAAATAGTGAACTGAGCAAGGTTATAATTGCACGCTGATATCCGAATTTGTCTAATAGCTGAGCGAGTGGGTCCACTGCTAAATAATTTTGAAAGTTGCATTCATGCTGGAGTTGTGCATGCTGGCATGTTGATGGCGATAAGGTCACTCAAGTGACCCAATGGACAATGGACCTCATCGTTGTCTGTGGCATTGTTTATGATTGGCAGTGGCCACTCCCCCTGTTTACTTGTTTACGAAGCATTGCAGGTGGCGCCAATCGCAGCCTGTGAGTTCGTACCGTTCAGATGTTTATTGTCTAGCCACGTTCGGCCACCGAGTAGGTTTGAGTCGTCAAGACGCCCGTGCTCACGTATCCGCCTCTGCATTTTAATCGCATTTCACATAAACGCTTCTGATTCGCCGGCGCGCCACGGCGTGCGCCGGCGCGGCGGGCACCGCGCGCTGCGCCGGGGTTTCTGCATACGCGCGCCACCTCGCGACGTGGGAGGCGAGCGAGGCGCGCTGTTGTATCCCGCCGCTGGTCGCCGCCACCATGTCGTATTCGATCAAAGTCGCTATTATCGATATAAAAGCGGACGGGCCAGGTATGCTCTGGCTACTCCATGAGAATACTAATAGGAAATAAAATAATAAAACATATCCATTATGGGATCATGCAACTGGGCAACAGCAAGTGAAAAAAAACTTGATTGTCGGGTTGAACCTTAGCGTGGGATGTGGTGGTCTGTGTTTATCTAAGAATGCACCATTATTGATATTGCACGTCTATCAAACCTGGGCCCGAAATTGGGTGCTGGCAACACTCGCTTTAGCACGCCTAAATCCAACACTTTAAACCCTCAATTTGTCATTTTTAAAAGGGTGTAATTTTAAATTTAATGCCTGGGGCGTTTCAATGCCCCGTCGTCGCTGCCGTGTGATTTGGAAAGCGTCGAGAAATTTCAGCTTATAAAAATTTAATGGGACCCGTTGGCACGAAATGAAAGCCAATATTGTGCCAAAATGGAGGCAGAGGCCCGGGCCCGATTCAAGCGGGCGACGCGATACAATCTACTTAGATTTTTTTCCGCCTGTGAAACTGCGTTTATCCAAGCCCCATTGTATCACACATTGTTGACAGTTCGGCTTTTTTTTCTGCCAAGCCTGTCACTGTGTGAAAGGGAGCTAACCGTACGGTACCTGACCGGCTATGGCCACGCAGGAGCGAAGGGGTTAAGGAGGTGGCGCGATCCACGAAGGTACGACCTGCTATTGGTCGAGGCGGAGGCTGCTGCTGCAACCACATCCCGGGTTCAGTGGGAGCCGAGGAAAGGTGCGGATCAGTCGTGCGAGAGACGCTGGGATCGCAGGACGGGACGCGGGGACGATCCTCTGTTAATTGCACGATTACAGAGATGAAAATATTTGCTCGAAGCTGCTATCGCAACAGTTGTTGGTCGGAACTCGGCGATCGTTGGCCGCGATTATCGGCCATTGCTTTGTGGATAGCTACGGGCCAGTTATCTCTTTTTAGCTGCGTGTGTAGACGTGTATGTGCGCGTACATGTACGCTGTGTGCGAGTACGTGCACATACATTTGCGTGTGCATATACGTAAATGTACGTTGCGTGCGAGTACGTATACATCTACATTTGCGTGTGCATACGTACATGTACGTTTGTGTGTGTTTACGTGCATTTACATTTAATTGCGTGTGCATACGTACATGTACTTTGTGTGCGAGTACCGTATACAATACATCTACATTTGCGTGTGCATACGTATATGTACGTTTATGTGCGCGTACGTACATCTACATTTGCGTGTGCATACGTACATGTAAGTTTATGTGTGTGTGTGTTAACCCGTACATGCACGTTTGTAAACGCATATTATTCATAGAGCCGCGTTTGCTGGCGACGTGCGCATGTTCACGTACCTACATGTCATGCGCGTTCACGCAGGTGTGTGCCTGCATGCGAACACGCATGAAAAAACTACCCTACAGATGTTATATATGCTTGCAACGTGGACGTGCATGCGAGTTAGCACCGGAATAAGCATAAGGTGACCACGGCAGAAGTGAATGATCTACGGCGACCTCCTCCTCGTATTCTGCCCCCAGGCAGCATATGTCAGCTTTAGAATTGTCGCGAAGGTATTTTACCAAGACGGTTCGATGCTTTTTTTCTCGGTTTATTTTTCTAAAGAACATTTCTTTTCGGTAATAGTAATTCGAATTTGATTGCCGTATTGCCTATTGTAGTATTGGCTTTTTGGCGGCGTCGAGCACTTGGTAGGGGACAGACACCGCGGCTCTGTGTGAACACTCACCCCCAGCTCGCTGAATGATATAGATAGATGACGAACTACGACAGCCTACTCATGATCACCGGCGCACCACAGGTGTTTCTGTGCGGTTACGAGCACATGGATTTTCATTTATAAAATCCGAGTAAACTCCTGCCCACTCAATACTAGCGACTCACCTTCACACAAGTTTGTAAACAAGAAATGGCTGACAGCGAGGCGACTCGCGAGTGTTCTCTTGTCTGTGTGATGTAACAATGCGCATGGACATCCCATAATACTCCGTAAGCCGCAATCAATTTTAATCAATAATATACGTATAATCAGGAGTATATAATAGAATATAGGAGTAGGATAATATAATCTTCTATTATATACTCCTGGTATAATTATATATACAGTTACAAATATATAATACGTACAACAGTTAGCAAGTTGCGTTATGAATCGATATCGTAAATGAAGTTAAATAAATAAACGAAACGCACACAGTTATAATAATTATATGCTCATTATGCTGTGTAACTAAACGTGGCGACGAATTTATCTTGCTGCAAAGTTTTCTCTATATTATGTAAAAAAATTGTTATTCTAGTGGGTGAATTTCCCTGTTCCTAAATTTCAACGTGACAGTTGATAACACTCGTGTCCGTTTAGAAGCAAACGGTTCCGTAAAGGTTTGGTAGTAGCCGTCTCTGCTAGCAGGAATCGCTGGTTAGTTTCGCGGTAACTGCATGCATGGGAAAGCCGCATGGCTCTGTTAGTATTAACATGGGTTAACCACAGAGGATCTATAAAACTGACCATACACTCCTCCCTACACACGCGCGCGCACACACACACACACACACAC
>NW_014578159.1:44080-47171 GCF_000485595.1 Priapulus caudatus
TCCTGGATCCGCCCCTGGTATTCCTCCGTTATCTGTAGAGCGTATGGACAAACACTCTCGTATGTTGGACCATCCATCCATTAACGCCTGTGACACCTTCACCACCCGCTCACGAATAGCCCGCCTGCTCCCCTCCCCTCTCTCTCTCTCTCTTTTTTTCTCTCTGTAACCCTTCAGTCACCTGGGCGACATACGTCATTTGTGAATTCCCTCCATGTTGTTTGGTTGGCCGCCTTCCGCTCCATTTCCCTCCAGGTGTAGCCTTTCTTTAAGTTCAGCAGCTTAGTCTCGCCTCCAGGTTACTTTAGGCCTTCCTACCCGACGTCTTCCTTGCGGGTTCCAGCTCAGCGCCGCCCGTGTTATGTTGGCCTGTCTCTATATACCCGTGCGTTAATCCTGCAGTGACCACATTTGCCGCTAGATGGCGCCCTCGGCAGGGCAAGCCACGGGCACGCGCGTGTCGTATCCATTTCGGATACAAACTTACGGCTTTATTAGAAACTTGTTCGCTTATCTCGCCGCGCGTCTGCGTCTGTCGCCGTCGTCACGCGGCACTCGATCCGGCGCGCGAATTCGAATTTCGCCCCGTCCAAGATGATCACGTCGCCGTAGACGGACAGCCGTCCGTTTCGCACCCGGCCGGACCGGGTGTCCGGTGCGCGCGGTGTCCGTCTAAGCGCGTCCGAATTAAAGTAAGCGGTCTTATCATGAGGCGATATTGATGCTCGTGCGTGGTGAATATGAAACACGTCGCGCGCGGATGAGAGAGAGATAGAGAGAGAGAGAGAGAGATGAGAGAGAGAGAGACACTGAGGGCGCTATCGGTCATGGCGCGCGCGACAGGGTGAGAGAGGCGGGTGCGTGTGTTTGCTAGCCTGCTGTCGCGAGCAAGCGAGAGAGAGAGAGAGAGAGAGAGAGAGAGAGAGAGAGAGAGAGAGAGAGAGATCGCGCGATTTAGAGAGAGAGAGAGAGAGAGCGAAAGAGAGAGAGAGAGAGAGAGAGCATAAGCTGCTTTTGGCAGCTTTTTAAAACACCAGAAAAATTAAGCAGGAAAAAGTGCCCTTATTTCGTCCTGGACACCCCCCTTTCAAAAATCCTGAGAAGGGTGATGAGAGATAGCAACACAAAAGACTATATATCAGCTGCTGGCGGGCGAGACAGACACGGGCGCGTATATAGGAGAGTGAAAGGTTTGCTGCTTTTGCAATGCAAATTTGCACGGCTGCGAGCGACCGCAGCAGCAGCAGCAGCAGCAGCAGCAGCAGCAGCAGCAGAATACAGTTACGTCACCGGCGAGTTTCGCATTGAATGCAGCCTCATTTATTTACGGACTGAAAATTACCCATTTGGGCATCTGCGTTTCATCCCCTCTCCACAGTGGCTGATGAGACTGGCTTCTCTCTCGCATGCACACGCCACCCGCCCGCCCCTCTCCATCCTCCTCGGTCTACATTTATGAATCGATGCGAAATTTCTGATGTAAATATGGCCGTAATAGGTAATCGTGTAGCGCAAAGAGTGCGGCATTGTTTGCTCTACAACCAATTAGTCGCTCTCTCAGCCAGCTATCGCATTCTTTCCTTCCCCCTCACAGCCCTGCCGCCGCTATTTCTCTCTGGTTTACACTCGTGTGCGTTTGCTGTACGAGTAATAACAATGGACACGGCCCGCGAAAATTCATAACGTATAAAATGGCGTGCGAAAGCGCTGCGAAGCCTGTGCAAATATCGACGACTGTACAGCGTGTGAATTATTGTTTGGTGGGAGTGGATGAGAGGGAGGGTGGGTGGGGATTGTGCGAAAACGACTTCGTTTTTACTGATGTTTAGAAAAATTACGCCGCGGTGCGCTATTGTGCTGCGGAATGGAGGGAGAGCATAAAGAGAGGAAGGGAGTGGGGTTGGGAGATGAGTGTTTGGATCTGGTGGTAGAAATTGCGTGCGTGCGGGCTGGGGGAACGTATTCGGGGGCGGATCTAGGGGGGTGTCCGCGGGTCCGACAATTTTAAAGTGCCTTAAAAAATTGTAAATTACTGCTCAGATGCTCTCAAAATGCACCACTTTAAAAAAAAATTCTTTGCCACGTCGCATAAGCTGCTTTTGGCAGCTTTTTAAAACACCAGAAAAATTAAGCAGGAAAAAGTGCCCTTTATTTCGTCCTGGACACCCCCCTTTCAAAAATCCTGGATCCGCCCCTGGTATTCTTCCGTTATCTGTAGAGCGTATAGACAAACACTCTCGTATGTTGGACCATCCATCCATTAACGCCTGTGACACCTTCACCACCCGCCTCACGATAGCCCGCCCTCTCCCCCCCCTCTCTCCTCTCTCTTCTTCTTTCTTTCTCTCTGTAACCCTTCAGGTCACCTCTCGCGACATACGTCATTTTGTGAACTCCCTCCATGTTGTCGGTTGTGGCCGCCCTTTCCGCTCCATTTCCCTCCAGGTGTGCCTTGCTTTAAGTTCAACCGCATAGTCTTGCCTCCAGGTACTTTAGGCCTTCCTACCGACGTCTTCCTTGCCGGGTTCCAGCTCAGCGCCGCCCGTGTTATGTTGTGCCTGTCTCTATATTACGCCGTGCGTTAATCCTGCCAGTGACCACATTTGCCGCTAGATGGCGCCGCTTCGGGCCAGGGGCAAGCACGGGCACGCGCGTGTCGTATCCATTCGGATACACAAACTTACGGCTTTTATTAGAAACTGTTTCGCTTATCTCGCCCGCGCGTGTGCTCTGTCAGCGTCGTCACGCGGCTACTCGATCCGGCGCGCGAAATCTAATTTCGCCGCCGTCCAGCATGATCACGGTCGCCGTAGACGGGACAACCCGTCGTTCGCCTCCGGGCCGGACGCGGGTGTTCCGGGCGCGCGGTGTCCGGCCTCAGCGCTGTCCCGAATTAGTTAAGCGGTCTTATCTATGAGGCGATATTGTGGCTCGTGCGTGGTGAATATGAAACACGTCGCCTGCGCCGGAATGAGAGGAGAGATAGAGAGAGAGAGAGAGATGAGAGTTAGCCGAAGAGACACTGAGGCGGCCTATCGGTCTATGGCGCGGCGACAGGGTGAGAGAGGCGGTGTCGTGTGTTGCTAGCGGC
>NW_014578159.1:52367-59867 GCF_000485595.1 Priapulus caudatus
GAGGGAGAGGGTGGAGGGAGGAGGTGGTGGCGGAGGAGGGAGAGGGTGGAGGGAGGAGGTGGTGGCGGAGGAGGGAGAGGGTGGGAAGCTTGCAGCTGGGCTGCGGCACAAACACGTAAACTTCTCGCTCCGCCGGCCGCCATGTTTTATTCAGATTTATTAGATTTAGATTATTTATAGATTTCTATCGGCATGATTCCGGGAATGGGCGGACAGAGAGCGAGAGAGACAGAGAGAGAGAGACAGAGAGAGAGACAGAGAGGCAAAATGTATGCGAGGAAAGTTTGCGGGAATTTTTTCGCATGCGCAGAGACTGTCAGGGAGAGGGGGGGGTGACGAGAGTGGAATTATGCATCTGTGGGGGGTGGGAGCGGATTGGGGATTGCAGCGGGGATTATGTGTACGTGATAGCGGGATCGAGTCGTAATGGGTTGCGAGGAGCGCTCCCGTCTGCCTTGCCACGTCCAGCCTAGGGCTAATCGCATGATGTAGCCTAGCATGTATATAATATATGCATGTGATATATCCGTACTAGCGCCGTTCAACGCAACTCAAAAACCCAATAACCCGCCAAATGTATTTCAGATGTAACCGCTGCAGAACTATCCGCACCTCTTATTTCGTAACAAACAGCGTTCTTTTGTTTCTAAAAAAAACATGTGAACATCTTCGCCCCTCCGCCATTTCCATCGCACCGTTAATGTCAAGCTTATTAGAGAAACGAGAGGGAAACCAATCCGTGTTTCCCATGTAAGAAATATCCCATTTCCCAGTTCTCAGCTAATTAAAATCGTTGTTACTGCACCCCGGTCAACTTCTGTCCCTGAATCACACACAAAAAATCTATCTGGTATCTCTCGGTGACCAGATAATTAAAATAGCGCAGTCCTGTGTCCCAAAAAACACCTCCCCCCTCCCACCTCTCATCATACCAAGCTCGTTACTTTTAAGGTCATCGTCTTCACGTTCTTTTGTTTTCTCGCCTTGCAGAAAGCAACTTTAAGGTCAACGCACCTTCACGTTCTCTTGTTTTCTCGCCTTGCAGAAACCAACTGCGCCGAGGAGACCGAACAACAAGATGGCGGCGTCGGCGAGCGTCTCCAGCAACAGGAGGAGGTGCGCGATGCGAAGAGCATGCTCAAGCAGGCGCTCATGGAGGAGGGCCAGCAGCAGGCGGGAGGAGGCGTGTCGAGCACGACAGAGAAGGTGCGCGTCTGCCCCTGCTGCACCTACAGCTGCGGCAACGAGATGCGCATGCAGGCACACGTGCTCGCGCAGCACACGCAGACGACCCCGCAGGTACGTGCGCCTGCACCTCTCACTATCTCCCACACCCACCAACTTACACCCAGCCCACCGGCGCAGGTACGTGCGCCTGCACCTCCCCCTATCCCCCACACCCACCAACTTACACCCACCCCACCCCCGCAGGTATGTGCGCCTGAACCTCCCCCTATCTCCAACACCCACCAACTTACACCCAGCCCACCGGCGCAGGTACGTGCGCCTGCCCCTTCCCCTATCTCCCGCACCCACCAACTTACACCCATCCCACCCCCGCAGGTACGTGCGCCTGCACCTCCCACTATCTCCCACACCCACCAACATACACCCACCCCACCTCATGAGGTACGTGCGCCTGCACTTGCCCCCTCCCCCCGCCGCGCGCGCCACCCACCCTCCATCTAAAGTGGCAAAATATGTAGTATTATGTAAAATATTGTGTAAATATCCCTAAAAGATTTCTATGCACGCTATGGGGGGGGGGCTGCTATGTTCCTTGATTGCATGATCCAGCCGCCATCTTGTGTTCGGCAAAGGGTTCGCTCAGTATGAAGGGAACTAATGTTTGGGTTGTCACGGACGCTACTAAGAAAATCATATTCCTATTTCCTCCGTTGTTCTTTTACCGTTGCTCTTCCTCCGTCCCTTCCTCCGTTGTTCTTGCTCGGTTCCTTCCTCCGTTGTTCTTTTACCGTTGCTTCCTTCCGTTGTTCTTCCTCGGTTCCTTCCTCCGTTGTTCTTCCTCCGTTCCTTTCTTCCGTTGTTCTTCCTCCGTTCCTTCTTCCGTTCCTTCTTCCATTGTTCTTCCTTCGTGTCTTCCTCCGTTGTTCTTCCATCGTGTCTTCCTCCGTTGTTCTTCCTTCCTCTACGCCGCAGTTGTTTGTCTTTCCCCTCCCAGCCTGTGCGCCCTGGCCTCCATTTTATGTCCACCAGAATGTCTTCCCTGTGTGACGCACCCAAATAAAGCTCCAATGTAACATGATACAGTCTTGAATGTAACGTAGATTTTTCACCATAGGTGGCGCACACGAACGAGGTTCCATGTCGATCGTAATGCCAATTTCTCACCGTAGGTGGCGCACACGAACGAGGTTCCATGTCCGCTGTGCCAGGAGAAGTTTGGCGACCGCGCGCAACTCGAATCGCATCTCATCTCGACCCACAACGTCAGCGCTGAGGGAATCAAACGCCTGCTCCCCCTGGTGGAGCACCCGCCCGATTGGCCCCCGGCGACGACGACGACAGCGAGCGGTGGCGCCCCCTCGAGCCACGTGACGACGTCCGCCGGCGCCCCCGCGCAGAAGGTGGCGCCACCGCGCGACGACGACGATGAGGTCGCCGCGGAAACCGGCGAACACCAATGCCACGTCTGCGCAAAGACGTTCGTGGGCCTCGACAACCTTGTCCACCACCAGATGGAGCTGAGTCACCTCAAGGTGCACCAGACGCCGCGCGGGCCCGGGTACCTCTGCTGGAAGAAGGGCTGCAATCAGTACGTCGGCTCTCCGCAGGCTCTCCAGGTGCACTACCGAGAGATCCACGCTAAGCGCGCGCAGCTGGCGGTGTCCGAGCGGCACGTGTACAAGTACCGCTGCAGTCAGTGCTCGCTGGCGTTCAAGACGATCGACAAACTGCAGCTGCACACGCAGTACCACATGATCCGCGCCGCGACAAAGTGCAGCATCTGCGACCGCAGCTTCCGCTCGGTCGCCGCGCTGCAGCGCCACCTGGAGACGGCGCACCCGGACGTCCCGGAGATGGAGCTCGATCAGTACAAGACGTGCCTTGCCGCGTCGCTGCTCGCGCACACCGGGGGCGCCACCGGCACCGGCGACAACATCAAGCGCGAGATCGAAGAGGGCGAGATCGTCGACGCGGCCGACGACGACGCCGCGGTGGCGCACCCTGGCGGCGACGATGCGGATGACGTCAGCCGCGAGCGCCAGTTCCTCGACGACTACCTCAACAGCCAGACGATGGCGGAAGAGAACTACGGCGACCCGAACCGCAAGTACAAGTGCCATCGCTGCAAGGTCGCCTACACGAAGCAGAGCTACATGCTCGGACACAACAAGACGCTGCTGCACCGGAAAGGCGACCGCTTCAGCTCGCCGATGGAGAAGTACATGGACCCGAATCGGCCGTACAAGTGCGACGTCTGCAAGGAGTCGTTCACGCAGAAGAGCATCCTGCTCGTGCACTACAACTCCGTCTCGCACCTGCACAAGCTGAAGAAGACGGCGGCGGAGACGAAAGCCGGCGCGGGCAGCCCCGACGCCGAGCGCAAGCCCTTCCGCTGCAACATCTGCAAGGTGTCGTACAGCCAGGGTTCGACGCTCGACATCCACATCCGCTCCGTGCTGCACCAGACGCGCGCGTCGAAG
The DNA here is from genome assembly GCF_000485595.1 of Priapulus caudatus. Classification (NCBI taxonomy): domain Eukaryota; kingdom Metazoa; phylum Priapulida; class Priapulimorpha; order Priapulimorphida; family Priapulidae; genus Priapulus; species Priapulus caudatus. The sequence goes on from NW_014578159.1 coordinate 56,036, forward strand.
CTCCAAGAGCTGGCGCTCACGGGCCAGGTCGATCTCAGCCAGCCGCTCATCGAGCAGCCGGACTTCCTGAAGCCCGGCAAGGAGCAGGAGCAGCAGCACAAGAAGATGCTCGAGGAGATGCTCGCAGCTTCCGGTGCGCAGACGAAGCTCGAGCTGTCGCCGCCGGCAATCGCCGCCGCCTCGCAGCCGTTGCCCGTGGCGACCGTGTCGGCGGCGACGTCGCCGATGTCGTCGTTCATGAGTTCGCTGATGGGCACGGCGGCCGCCGCCGCCGCCGGTTCGCTCGCCTTCCCGCTACAGGGCGCCACCGTCGGCCAGCATCCGTTGCTCTTCTCCCCGCAGCCGCTCTTCACCTGCGCCAACTGCAGCTCGGTGTTCATGTCGAAGGATGCTCTGCTGCAGCACCAGAAGCTCTTCTGCTTCTTCTCCCAGCAGCAGCAGCAGCAGCAGCAGCAAGCTTCGGCGAGCACCCCCCAGGTGTCGCCGGCGAGCGCGCAGGGGTATGCGCTGACCGAAGCCGAGTCGTCGTCGACGGCAACGGCGGCGGACGAGGAACAGATGCTGCGGCCGCCGCTGTTCATGCGCCGATCGAAGTCCGCGCTTCACAAGCAGCTTCTCGAGGGATTCGGCTTCGAGGTGGTGATGCAATACAACGAGTATTACCGCCGGCGCAAGCGCCGTCGCCACGACGACGACGACAACGACAACGACGACCGCGACGACAGGAAGGCCGAAAAGCCAGAGGGCGCCACCGTCGCCCCCGCCGACAAGCCGGCCGGCGACGCCGAGAAACCCGAAACGGAAGAGGGCGCCACCGTGGAGCCGAGCGCCGAGGAGAAGCCGGCAGAGGGCGCCACCGCCGCCGCCGCCGACGAGAAAAAGAGCGACGAAAAAGAGCCGGCGGCGGCTGCGGCGGCGACGGAGGCGCGCGCGGCGAACGCGCCGGAGATAAACAAGTGCACGTGCGCGAAGTGCGGCCGCGCCTTCTCGAGCATCTGGGTGCTGAAGGCCCACGAGGAGGAGCGGCACCGCGACCTCGTCCCCATGCAGGCGGTCGAAGACTTCGCCGCGAGCTTCAAGGTCAAGTTCGAGATGAAGCTCCGGCAGCAGCAGCAGGCGGTTCTCGCCGAGGAGGCGCACGAAGCCGCCATGACGGCCGTCGCCACGGCAACCCAGGACATGGCGGCGGCGGCGGCGACGTCGACGGCGTCGTCGTCGCTCGCGTTCTCGCAGTCGCAGCAGCTGCTGCAGGGGCTGGAGGCGTCCTACTTCACGCCGCAGATGCTCAACTTCGGCCTCAACTTCGGGTTCCCGATGAACATGAACATGTCGATGCTCGCCGCGATGAACCTCCACCCGCCGCTCATCCCCATCATGATGCCGCCGTACGCCGACCAGATCCACGCGCCGCCGACGCAGCCGCCCGCCGGCGCCCTCTCGCAAGACATGCAGGGGGCGCTCGCGCAGCAGGGCGCGCACAAGCGCGGTCGCACGCGCATCAACGACGAGCAGCTGAAGGTGCTGCGCGCGCACTTCGACATCAACAATTCACCGAACGAGGAGCAGATCGTCGGCATGAGCGAGAAGACGGCGCTGCCGCCGAAGGTCATCAAGCACTGGTTCCGCAACACGCTCTTCAAGGAGCGGCAGCGCAACAAGGACTCGCCGTACAACTTCAACAATCCGCCGTCGACGACGCTCGACGTCGCAGAGTACGAGAAGACCGGCGAGATGCCGGGACGCGAGGAGCGCTGCGACGCAGACGCCGCCGCGGTCGCCGCGGCAACGTCGCAGGATGCTGCCGAGCCGCCACAGCCGCCGCAGCCTCCTGCTCCTGCTGCTGCCGCAGAGGAAGCCCCGCAGGAGGAGTACCACCGTCGTCATGACGACAAGCAGCAGACAGAGAAGGAGGATGTCTATTATCATCAACATCAGCAGCAGCAGCAGCAGCAGCAGGAGCAGCAGCAGCAGCAACAGCAGCAGCAGCAGCAGTTTGCCGAGGTGCCGGATAGCTTCCAACAGCTGCAGAGTCTGCAGAAACAGATGGAAGAGCTACATGAACGACAGCACCAGCAGCAGCATCAACAACAACAGCAACAGCAACAGCAACAGCAACAGCAACAGCAGCAACAACAACAACAACAACAACAGCAGCACGGCGAATTCGCGCCGTTCCTTCAGGCGGCCGCCGAAAAACGCCACTTCAAGGTCGAGGCGGAGGAGCCGGTGGCGCCCCCACCGCCGCCGCCGCCGCCGCTGCTGCCGCCGCGTCCGTCGTTCTCCTCTCTGCTGTCGTCGGTGTCGGCGACCAGCGCGGCCGTGTCGGCGCTGACGCCGCTCACGTCGGCGTCAGCGTTCCCCATGCCCCCGCTCTACTCTCAGGCCAGCTTTGACAGCACTACCTCATCCTTCAACACGATTCCCACGTCGTCGACGCCCCCGGCCGCCGCCGCCGGCGGCGGCATGCAGTCGTTGCTACCTCTCAATCACCACTCGCCGCAGCTGCTGCCGCACCACGACGCGCGGCCCGACGCGACGCCACGGCGCGCCAACCGCACGCGCTTCTCCGACTATCAGGTCAAAATGCTGCAGGACTACTTCGAAAAGAACGCCTACCCGAAGGACGACGAGCTCGACCACCTCTCCAAGCTGCTGAACCTCAGTCCGCGCGTCATCGTCGTCTGGTTCCAGAACGCGCGCCAGAAGGCGCGGAAGGTCTACGAGAATCAGCCGCCGGCGGATGGAACCGCGGAGGTGCGCTACAACCGCACGCCGGGCCTCAACTACCAGTGCAAGCGCTGCAGCCTCGTCTTCCAGCGCTACTACGAGCTCATCAAACACCAGAAGACGCTCTGCTACAAGGACGACGTCGGCAGCGGCAGGTACTCGCTGCACGACTCCGCGTCCTCGATGCCGTCGCCATCCCCTTCCTGCAGCAACAGCAGTACCGGCAGCGCCCCCGGCGGCGGCGGCGGCGGCGGAAGCGGCAGCGGCGCCCCCTGCACGATAGCGACCCCGCCGCCCCCCGCCGCCGCCGCCGACCCGCCCGCTGCAAAACCGGAGCATTACCGCTGCGAGCAGTGCTCTCTCACGTTCCTGCATTTCGATCTGTGGAAGGAGCACCAGGGGGCGCACGCGCTCGAGCCGACGATGCTGTTCCAGTTCAACCCGGCGAGCGCGTTCGGACAACTTCAGATGTTCGACACGCCGCGCGGCGGCTCCCCCGTCAAACGCAAAGCCGACGACGCCGGCGACAACATCGGAGGCGGAGGCGGCGGGGATGAGGACGACGGGCACGGGAAGCGGCTTCGTACAACCATCCTTCCCGAACAACTCGATTACCTTCACCAGCAGTACCAGCTCGACGCCAACCCGAGTCGCAAGCAACTCGACGAGATCTCGCAGGAGGTGGGCCTGCGTAAGCGCGTCGTGCAGGTCTGGTTCCAGAACACGCGCGCGCGCGAGCGCAAGGGCCAGTTCCGCTCGCACCTGCAAGCGATCAACAAGCGCTGCCCGTTCTGCCGCGCGCTCTTCAAGGCCCGCAGCGCGCTCGAGTCGCACCTCGCGACGAAGCACGCCGACCAGGTCTCGCGCAACGACATCAACATCGACGCGATCCCGAACGCCGAGCCCGACGCCGACGCGCCCGCCGCCGGCGCCCTCTACAGCGCGCCGGGGACGCCGACGAGCGATATAGTCGCGTCGCCGGTCGGCTCGTTCGGCGACTTCCCGAATCCGTCGGCGTCGAACCACCTCGAGGTGGCGATGAAGAGGTTCTACGAGGACTCGCTGAGACGCTACCTCGCGCAGCTCGGCTCGCCGACCCCGCTCG
>NW_014578159.1:62367-64581 GCF_000485595.1 Priapulus caudatus
AAGGAGAAAGGACGAGAGAGAGAAAGAGAGAGAGAGCAGAGAGAAGAGAGGAGAGAGGGAAGGGAAGAGCAGAGAGAGAGAGAGAGAGAGGAGAGAGAGGACAGAACGCGAGAGGAAGCGAGGAGAGAGAGCCAGAGGCGTCGAGAGCGAGACCCGGGACCAGCCGAACGCGACGCACGAGAGAACGCAGACGCAGATTCACAGCAAGCTAACGATCGCGCGCTCCAGACGGATGCGCACACTGCCGCATAGGCTGTGATCATGTCTGACTTGACCCGTAGCGCTTAACGAACCCCTCGACCGAACGAGCCAAAGCGCCTGAAAACCCTCCGCCCCTTCAGTCACCGCCGCGCGCCGACGCTCTCCTTTCCTCTACGATCCCTGACCATCCTCCCCGTCCGCGCGGGAAGGCGCCCCGCAGCCCAGCCCCCCAACAGCCGGCTCCCCACAGCACCAGGACCACACTCCTCCCTTACGAAAAACAAACGGTTCATATCGATACTCCTATGGGCATGTCGACCTCTGGATCACGTAGCGCAATACCACTCACTGAAGGAATCGATTCGTGCAAGTCGATATATCGAATATTCACTCCACGAGCTTGGGTTGGTCTGCCGTCTTTGCGCGGCGCCAGTTTCAAAATTGGGAAGGCAATGACTTGAGGCATGTAGTTTTAGAGAGGGGGGCGTGACTTAAGCAGCCGGAGGGCTCCCAAGTCTGGAATAAGTCTATCGTCGATTGATATCCACATGGTCATCAACTACACATGAGACAGGGAGACCCTACTTCACACGCCGCCACAGTTCCCTATAACAACATTGCGACTCTCATCCCTGACTCCTACGCGCAGTTTAGACAAGTAGTTGTCAGCGGTTCTTAGCGCAGCGTCGGGTTAGGGTGGCGAGTTTAAGGGTCACAGGGAGCGTCCGCGCCTGATCATCTGCATGGTCGATATCCACTCACACCAAAGGATAACAGCGCGCGACCCCCTCCCCCTACTCTCTCTCACACACACATTAACACGCACACACGCACGCGCACGCACGGCACACGAGCACACACATGCACACGCACGCACGCGACGCCACGCACCGCGACGCACGCACGCACGCACGCAACGCCACACCACGCACACACACACACACACACACACACACACACAACATGCACACACAGCGTCACACTGAATTTGCCATGACCTAAACCGCAGGTGAGAGGCATTGGGACGCTGGGTTAACGTGTTGTGTGCGTGTCGTGTTGTGTGGTGGTGTGTGTTGTGGTTGTGTGTGTTGTGTGTGTGTGTAGTTGTGTGTTGTCTGTGTGGTGCGTAACGTGATGCGATGCGTAATGCGCGTGCGTGCGCGTGCGTGTGTAAACAGACGAACTGCAGACTATCAGACCAGAAGACTCGATACAAGAACTTGCGTCTGTATTTCTGAATTCTGCGTGCTAGAGTTCACATGCAGCCACACACGATGCAGGCCGAAATTCGTTATCCGCAAAGATATACTACAGAAATTGCAACCAGCCAACCAGAATGTTAGACTCCCGACGTTCTCGGGCATCAAATTAGATCTATTGGAAGCAAACTGGTCTTACTGTGTCCAAAAAAAAAACAAAAAAAAAAAAAAAAAAAAAAAAAAAAAAAAAAAAAGAATTCTAAACCTCGTTGTGGCCCTGGCAGTGGGGACGCGTTGCTGTTACTGGGTTTCTAACATTGCTGTTACTCAGAGGGGTCCGGCGCGCGCCAAACCATCGGATAATGTAGGTGGTTGTGCTGCCTTTACATATAATGATCACATTACAATAGCTCCCAAACACAACCATCCATGGTCACCGCTGTAGTTACATAGTAGGTTTAATGTCTAGCTCCCAAACACAATCCACCATCCATGGTCACCGCTGCAGTTACATAGTAGGTTTAATGTCCACTCAATCACAATCAACCATCCATGGTCACCACTGTAGTTACATTGTAGGTTTAATGTCCAGCTCCCAAACACAATCAACCATCCATGGTCATCATTCCTACCAACCTCACTGGTCAAGCTACTAGCTTGGTTTCCTACCAGCTTCACTGATCAAGCTACAAGCTTAGTTATCTACCAACCTCACTGGTCAAGCTACTAGCTTGGTTTCCTACCAGCTTCACTGATCAAGCTACAAGCTTAGTTATCTACCAACCTCACTGGTCAAGCTACTAGCTTGGTTTCC
>NW_014578159.1:69591-79591 GCF_000485595.1 Priapulus caudatus
TCTTCCCTCTCCCTCTCGCTCCGCGCAGTCTCCCCCCCCCCCCAGCAGTCTCTCCCCCTCTCCTCCTTCCTCCCGCTCGCCTCCCCCACCAGTTCTCTCCCCCTCCCCCTCTTCCTCTGGCCTCTCTCCCCTACATCATCTCTCCACCGCCTTAGTCTCACCCGCTGCTGCGTTGCGCCGATGCCACAGAGCGTGGTGAGCGGAAACGAACCAGCCCCCGTCGACGCTCAGAGGGCCGGGCACTGCCCGCCGGCCATTCATCTGCATCTTTCTTCGCGCAAGAAAGAGAGGGAGAGAGAGAGAGAGGGAGAGACAGAGAGAGAGAGAAAGAGCCTGCTGTAATTGTTGGAATTAGCGCGTTGCTGTATAATCACGCTTAGAGAGAAGGAGCGCGCTCGACCGAAAGATAAGAGAACGAGAGATGAGAGACGGAGGGAGAGAGAGAGAAGAGAGAGAGAGAGATAGAGAGAGGAGACGAGCAGAGATAGAGAGAGGAGGAGAGAGAGTAGAGAGGACCGAGAGAGGAGCGACAGAGACATATGATGGTGGAGAGCGCGGGAGCGACGTGAGAGAGGACCGAGAGCGAGGGCGAATATATATATACTGAGAGAGAGAGAGGAGAGAGAGAGAGATAGAGAGAGGAGAGAGAGAAGAGAGAAGTGATGAGAGAGAAAAGAGAGAGAACGAGAGAGAGAAACAGAACCGAGGAAAGCGAGAGAGAGCAGAGAGGCCGCTGAGAGAGCAGAGGATGAGAGACAGAAGAGAGAGAGGATAGGACAGGAGAACGAGAGAGGACGGAGAACGAGAACGAGAAAGCGACGCGGATGAGAAGTAGGAGAGAAAGAGAGAAGAAGAAGAGAGAGAGACTGAGAGGAACGAGATGAGAGAAAAGAGAACCGAGAAAGCGATGGAGAGATAGGAGAGATGAGAGTGAGAGAGAGAGAGAGAGAGAGAGAGATGAGAGAGATGAGAGAGAGAGAGAGAGAGGAGAGAGAAACGAAAAGAGAGAGAGATACGAGAGAGAGAAGAACGATGATGAGAGAGGAGATGACTGAGAGAGAGAGAGAGAGAGAAAGAGAGAGAGGAGAGAGATGATAGAGATAGAGAGAGAGAGAGGAGAGAGATATGTAGAGAGAGAAGAGGAGAGGAGAGAGAGATAAATGAGAAAAAGAGTCGGGACGAGCGTAATTGTGGGATTAGCCCGTTGCACTGATTATGCCTAGAGACAACAACCGAGCCACTCGCGCCGCTCGACGCGATAAGAGAGAAACACTTGAAGAAGGGAATCCGGCAGAGAGAGGAGACGAGAGAGAAGACTTACGAGACGAAGAGAGATGAGAGGAGAGAGCAGAGAGAGAGAGAGACGAGAGAGAGAGAAACGAGAGAGAGAGCCGCCGCCTCGATGAAACGAGGTGAGAACGAGAGAGTGAGATAGAGGCCCGCGGGAACGAGACGAGAGGAGAGAATGAGAGAAATGAGAGAGAACTCCCTGAGGACGAGAGAGAGAGAGGAGGAGAACAAGAATACGACGAGCGGATCGTGCCAGCGAGGGAATACGATGGGCGAGAGAAGAGAGGAGACGAGATGAGAGTGAGGAGGAGGAGAGAGAGAGAGAACGCCACGAGAAGGAGAGAGGGAGAAGCAGCAGAGAGAGCAGGAGAGAGGCGATGGAGAGCAGGAGAGAGAAGGAGAGAGAGACGAGAGAGAGACGCAGAGATAGAGAGAGGAAGGAGAGAGAGAGAGAGGAAGGAGAGCAGAGAGAGAGGGGGAGAGGGGGGTCGTTGGGGATGCGTTTGATCTGCGTAAGCGTCGCCATCCCATGCCTGAAGCAGCAATATCGGCACAAGTCTTTGCATGCTGCGAAGCGACGCAGGAGCTTGACGCGATTGCGGCCAGCACAATCGTAGTAATATAATACATGCAGCAATACGCACACGCGCATGCACAGACACACACACACACAACACACAACCCACACACAACACACACACCACAGACAGACAAAACACACACCACACACACACACACAGACAGACAAACAACACACACACACACACACACAGATCAGACAACACCACACACACACCACACACACACACACACAACACACACACACACAACGCCGCTCGCGCGCAGCGCGCCACAACACACACTACACACACACACAAGCATGCACAACCATGCAGGCATACACACACGCAACGCACACGCACACACACGCCGCGCGCGCGCCCGCACGGCACCAACACACACACAACACACACACACGACACACACACACACACCACACACACAGTGGTGCTATGGATATGTAAGGCGAGCAATGGGTTCTCCGAACCTCTCCTTAATAGCGGACTACGTTCACGACATTTTCATTGGTTACAATTTGCTAAATGTTTAGTTGCCCATTTTTTTACATTAAAAAGTATAGGAACTACAGGGACTACGATATCGTTCAAATTCTTACTGATACGATTGTTTCTCAATGTGTAAAAATCAAAAAACCTGGACCATTTGGATCTTAGTGTTCCTGAATTAATTGCTTGCTTAATGGGCTTATGCTATGAGTCACGAGCTGGATGTTCACACTCGCGAACAATAATTTAGTAAATAAAGAAGTTATAATGCAGCAATTTAACATAAAAGTGAACAAACAGTACTTACTATTTCTGCTTTGAAAAAGTGGCGAATTTTTTACTGGATTTTTTTATATTTTTACTACTTTACAGGTGACGTAATCACTAACCCTGCCTCGCTCTTTCTGTTAAGCCCCCCCTTACCCTTACTGGCTCTTCTGGATCCTTGCCTCTATATTTTCTTACCTCAATTTCCCCTATTCTTACCTCACCTTACCTCACCTTACCTCACCTTACCTCACCTTACCTCACCATTACCTGCAGCCTTAGCCTCACACTTACCTCACCTCACGATACACCAATACCTCACCTACCCGCGTCCCTTCCCTACAGCTCATCACTTCACCTCGCTGCTGCTGTTGCCTCGCTGCTGTTGTTTTGTTGCTCTGTTACTGCTGCTGCTGCTGCTGCTGTTGCTGCTGGTACTCTGCTGCTGCCTGCTGCTGCTCTGCTTCTGCTGCTTTGCTGTTGTTGCTGTTGTTCTTGCTGCTGCTGCATACTACTACATACTACTAATCTACTACTGCTGCCTGATACTGCTACTACTGCTGCTGCTACTGCTACTACTACTGCCTGCTTACTGCCTATGCTTACTGCTACTGCTACTGCTAACTGCTACTTGTCTACTTGTGCTGCTGCTGCTGCTGACTGCTGCTGCTGCTGCTGGCTTGCTCGCGTCTTGCATGGGTCGGCTGCAGCTGCGCCTAACGTCAATCACTCGCGCTCTCTTCCTGTTTTTCCTCGCATTATGTTTCGCCTGCTTTCGAGATCATCACGGTGACGAGATGACAGCAAATTGTAATCATGGCGTCCGGCGACTGATTCTGATATTCATAACAGATTCTACACTCGCCAATTACGCGACAAATAACATTTTTGCTGCGCCGCTGCCAGAGCGGATGCTAACGCACAGTTTTTTCATCGCGTGTTGAAGCCGCAGGGTTTCTTCTCTGCTGCCGTCGCCCGAGAGAGATGTCGAGTGTTAGGGGATGGAAACAACATTTGTGATTGGTGGTATTGACAGTTATCAGGACAGAGCCTAGAATAGGCAGAATAATATAAGTCGAGCTTACGCAGCTACTGCACACACAACACACACAACAACACACACACACACACACACACACACACACACACACAACACACACTCTCCTCTCTCTCTTCCTCTCTTCTCTCTTCTCTCTCTTCTTCTCGCTCTCTCTCTCTCTTCGCTCTTGCTCTCGCTCTCTCTTCGTCTCGCTCTCGCTCTCGCTCTCGCTCTCGCTCTCGCCTCTCTCTCTCGCTCTCACCTCTCTCTTTTCTCTCGCTCTCACTCTCTCTTTCTCTCTCTCTCTATCTATCTATCTATCTATCTATCTATTTATCTCTTTCTTTCATCCACACTTCCTTCTCTCTCTCTTCCTCTCACGCTCTCACCCTACCTCCCACCACCGTCTCTCTCCCTCTCCCTCTGACACTGTCACCCTACCCTTTCTCTCTCTCTCTCTCTCTCTCTCTCTCTCCTCTCTCTTCTCTCCCTCTTCTCTCTTTATTTCTTCTGAGACACCTGTCACCCCTCTCTCCTCTTCTTTCTCTCTCTCTCTCTCTCTCTCGTTCTCTCCATCTCCCTCTCTCTTTCCATGGCTCTCCCCTTCTCTGCCTCCACCATCGCGGGAGATTACAGGGATGCTCGCCTCGGCTCGACGTGATGGAGTGATAGCGCGTGTGGGATGGCTGCACGGTCGATGTGTGCGTGTGTGCGTGCGTGCGTGCGTGCGTGCGTGCGTGTGTGCGCGTGTGCGTGCGTGTGACATACCGAACCATGGCTGGGCCCTTATCTCTGATATATCACCCCCCGTGGCTGACCAGATATCACTGATATCTCACTTCCATGGCTGTCCAGATATCATCGATATCTGATTCCCGTGACTGTCACACAGCGGGCCAAGCATAGTAGTTATCGCACCGCTCACCAGGGGGTGCGCCGCGCGTACAGCGTGACGTCATTCCATGGTGCGTTTTTTATTCGATATGACTCGGCGTCCGGATTTTGCATTCTGTTCACTCGAAATGGCATCTCGGCAATTGTGTGCCCGTTGTTAAGCCATGCTGATTTGACTTTTGATAGCACTGTCTATATGAATTTCGACGAAATGACAAACTCACTCTTGCCGATCTCCCCCTCTATCCTCTCTTCACCATCCTCTCATCCTTTCCCCCCCCCTCTCTGTCTCGCTTTCTCTCTTTTTTCTTTCGCTTTTTTTCTCTCTCTCTCTCTCGCTCTTTCTCTCTCTCTCTGTCTCTCTCTCTCTCTCTCTGTCTCTCTCTCTTTCTCGTTCTCGTTTACTATCTCGCATCTCCCTTCCCCTCTATCTCTCTCACTCACCCGTTGTCCCCTTCCATCTCTCTCTCTCTCTCTCTTCTCTCTCTCTCTTCTCTCTCTCACTCCTCTCTTCTCTCTATTATATATATATATATCTCGCTCTCTATTTCCTCTCTCGCTCTTTCTCTCTATCTTTTCCCTCTCTTCTCTCTCTCTCTCTTCTCCTCTCTCTCTCTCTCTCTCTCTCTCTCTCTCTCTCTCCCTCCCTCCCTCTCATCTCTCTCTCTCTCACTTTCATCTCTATCTCTGTTTCTCTTTCTCATCTCTCTCTTCTCTCTATCTCTCTCTCTCTCTCTCTCTCTCTCTTCTCTCTTCTATCTATCTCTCTCTCTCCTCTCTCTCTCTCTCTCTCTCTCTCTCTTCTCTCTCTTACTGCCTAATAGCTGCCAGCGCTACGCATGGCTGCTGTATATATCACTACAATATTATTTCTCGCACAAAATCAATTCGCGAAAGTATTAAGCGAGGCTGGCACGCTCGTCTCCTCTCATTGCGATGCTAGTCCGAGATTTTCATATTTCTGTCCTCTAAAAAACGAGATTTGGGAGCGACGGAGACAAAGCTTTGGGTCTACGGGCTTATAGTTTGGAAAGGCGCAACGTCATAAGCCGTACGCGGAGCTCTCGTAGCGCGTCGACAAAAGGACTGCGATCGTGTCGTCGCATCGGGACGTCGCTAAGTCTTTACGTCGGTTGGTACGAAAGTATCGGACGGTCGGGGCAAAGGTGACGGTCGGCTGAACTCGCTTTAAATCAGATGAAAGATGCGCGGAGGATGAATAAGAGAACGCAGAAAGAGATATGACTGACTGAGAGCGAGAGAGAGGAGAGAGAGATGAGAGAGACTTGTGAGATATAAGAGAGGATGAGAGGAAGAAAGAGAGAGATAGAGAGAGATTTAGAGGGTGAGATAGAGTTAAAGAGAGAGATAGAGAGAGATTAAGAGAGTGAGATAGAGTTAAAGAGAAAGAGAGAAGAAAGAGTTGCGGTGCGGCGAGAGAAACGATTGAGCGATGACACAGAGAGGAAGATAGGATGCGAAATAGGTGAGAGAGAGAGAGGAGAGAGGAGGAGGATTGATGAGAGAGAGCAGAGAAAGAGAAGAGAGAGAGAGAGAGAAGAGAGACGAGAAGAGAAGGTGAGAACGATTCGAACGAGAGGAAAGAGACGACGCGCGCATCGAAAATAAGAGAAGGCGATAGAACGAGAGAGAGAGCGAGAGGAGAAGAGATGGAGAGCGAGAGGGAGAACTGAAGCGCGGACAAGAGAGAGAGAGATATGAACGAGAGATTAGAAAGCGGCGGCACGTAGAGAGAGAGACAGAGAGCAGAGAGAGAGAATCGAGCAGAGAGAGAGAGAGAGAAGAGAGATGAGAGATAGAGAGAGGAGCTGCGCGCGAGAGTAGAGAAGCTTAAGAGACGGCGGCGCGGTAGAAATGCCCTCTTCTATGCGCGGCGGCTATACGGGTGTAGACGTCGTTACAGCTATGTTTGCGTTCGTTGGGTGGGTGGCGGATGCCATTGGCGTGCGAGGTGGTGCAGGTGGGGATGCATGCTGGATGCGTGGGTGGGTGGGTCGGATGCTAATGCTGGGTGCGTGGGTGGGTGGGCGGATGATGCTGCAGGTGCGTGGGGTGGGCTGCGCGATGGATGCAATGCTGGGATTGCGTGCCGTGTGCTGCTGGGCGTGCGATTGATGCCTGGCGCTGCTGTGGTGGGGTGGCGTGCGATGATGTCTGCGGTCGCCCTGGCTGCGCGGGGGGGCCATGCGCGGCCCGTGGGTGCGGTGGGTGGGATGGATGCACGCTGGCCTCGCGTGGGGCGGTGGGGTGGGTGCGATGATGCCTTGCGGGTAGCGTGGCTGTGGGCTGGGTGGCCTGATGATGCTGGGTGCGTGTTAGTGGGTCGGCGTGGCATGATGCTTGGTCTGCTGCCGTGGGTGGGTAGGCCGTGCGATTGATGCTGCGCCGTGGTTTGTATCGCTGGCGTGGGTGGATTGCCTGGAGTGCACCGTGGGTGCGCGCTGGTTGTGAGATGATGCTGGTTGTGCGGGGGCGCCGGCGGCCATGGCGAGCAGGAGCGCGGGCCTCGTGGGGTGGGCTGGGTGGAATTGATGTGGCGTGCGTGGGTGGCTGTGGTGTGGCAATGTGACTCTGGGGTGCGTGGGTGGGTGGTGGATGATGCTGGTCGTGCCTGTGGCGTGCGCGTGGGTGCCGCATGATGTTTGGCTCTGTGCTGTGGCCTGCTGGAGCTGGGTGGATGACCTGCTTGAGCGTGACACTGTGGGTGGGTGGTGTGTGAGTGAGATGACTGACTGGGTGCCGTGAGTTGGTATGATGGGTGGATGATGCTGGGCTGTGCGTGGCAGTGCGGTGAGGTGGATGATGCTCATGTGTCATAGTGGCGTGGGTGGGCTGGCATGATGTTGGTCCGGTGCTAGTCGGGTGGCAGTGGCGTGGATTGATGCTGGAGTGCTGTGGGGGCGTGTGGGGGTCGGATTGATGCTTGGACGAGCTTTTTACTCGGCTTATACCCACGATATGTGTTCAAATGGTGAGGGCGGCCCAGGTGAGTAGGCCCAGATCGGACAAGGTACGATGCCGAGATACGTAACGAGAATGAGAAGAGAGAGAGAGAGACGAGGGGAGAACAGAAGAGGAAGAGAAAAAAGCGAGAAAGAGCAGATAAGAGAGACATGAGAGAGAGAGAGAGAGAAGAGAGGACTAGATGAGAGAGGAAACTGAAGCTGAGAGCGAAGAGCGCGAGAGAGAGAGAGAGAGACAGAGAGAGACAGCGAGGCAGAGAGGCAAAATGTATGCGAGGAAAGTTTGCGGGAATTTTTTTACGAAAGAAAAAGAGCACCTCGCAACGTACGAGCTTCCGTGCAAGCCGTGGGTGAGTGGGTGGAAGATGCTGGGACGAGCATCAGTACCTCACGACGCTCAATCGCTTACACTACGATACAATCGTCTTCATTAGCACGTTCACGTCGTTAGCTGACCAACGAGCTACGGACTGCCGGAGGGGGTGAGCGCCGAGCGCGTATAGCGAAAGACGGGAGGAGGCGAGGGAGGAGGAGGAGGAGAAAAGGGAGGAAGAGGAGGAGGAGGAGGAGGGTCTTTGTCAGTCCACCTATCTTGTTCGTACTGAATATCTGCTAGTGGAAAAAAAACAAAGGGGTTTAGTTTTTAATCATATCAGTGCCTTGATCTTTAATCAAATCAATTGGACGGATGCTACGCTGATGGTGTGTTAGTGACCTAAGCAAGGAAGCCATGCAGCCGCGGGGAGAAGGTATTGTCGCAGCTCTGTGACGCGCTCAGGTTTCCCAGCGACGAGCGAATCAAGGAGGAGGAGCGGCCGTCAGCAGACGATGCGATGATGATGATGATGATGATGATGATGATGATGATGAGTCATCATGGAGCTACCTCTATTGTTCCACGCGGCGGATTGTCACCGTCACCGTCGTCGTCGTCGTCGTCGTCATCGTCATTATTATTGTTGTCGGCATCGTCAGCATCATTATTATCGTCGTCGTCATCGTCATCATCTCTATTGGCATCATCATATTCACTATTATCGTTGTCATCGTCATCGTCGTCCCGATCGCCGTCATCGTCGTCATCATCACCAGCGTAGTCGCCATCATCATCATCATCATCAGAAGCAGCAGCAACAACAACATGAGGAGATAAGTACGCGATTATGCGAGACCGCACATCCGACAACGGCAGCGTCAACGTCAGCGGCAGCGTCAGCGGCAGCGTCAGCGGCAGCGTCAACGTCAGCGGCAGCGTCAACGGTGGCATGTAGTCACGGCCACTATCATAGTTTGTGTGTGAGTGTGTGTGTGTGTGTGCGTATGTGTGTGTGTGTAGTGTGTGTGTGTGTGTGGTGGTGTGTGTGTGGTGGTGTGCCAGTGGCGTGCGTACGTTGCGTCGTGTACGTGGCGTGTGTGTGTGTGCGGGGTTCGCCACGTGTGTGTCCTGTGCGTGCGTGTGTCAGTGTGCGTGTGCGTGCGTGCACACGCGTGTGTCTGTGAGAGAGACGAGAGAGAGACGAGAGAGAGAACATGATGCGTGTGTTCGCTAGGCACGTCGGCACAGACACACGCGCACGGGTGTTCGATTGCTAACGATTCTGTTGAAATGAATACCCCACCGTCGCGTACATTGTCAACGCTACCAGCGCACTGTCACCATTGTCACGTTCCCGGCGTCAGCGTGACCACGCGTCTTTTGTGACATTATTCTTAGCGATCTAGTGTCCGGTATTGTTCGTTTGATGTTTTCGCGTGACGAGATAAGAGAGTCGGCGGTACGGAGAGGGGTGAGGGCAGAGAGAGAGGGGTGCCGGGGGTGGAGTGAAGAATGGCAGGGGCTGCTGGAGATTGGGCAAGACGGGGCTGATGAGAGAGCGGCGTGCGGCGATGGAGTGAGAGGGGAGTGGGTGCGGGGACATGGAGTTGAGAGAGGTGGTGCGGCGGACTGGAGTTGAGAGAGGTGGGGCAAGGTTAGGTGAGGAGAGAGTGCGTGTGCGAGGCGATGGAGTTGAAGATGAGCGGGATGGCGGAGATGTGTGAGAGAGGAGAGAGAGCAGGTTGCGGGAATGGGTGTGAGGAGAGAGGAGAGAGGCTGTTGGGGATGGATGGGAGAGGAGCGGGGTGTGGGTGCACAGGGTGTTTTGATGAAAATAAACGAAGGAGGTAGGGTATGGCACCAGGCGTCGCAAGGTGCGCTCCTCTATCTTGCCTTTCCCGCCCGACTTTTCTCGCTTTTTCTTTTGATTGCTCTTCGCCTTCGTTTCCCGCTCGGCACTTATTCATAGGCTCGCCGTGTCGCGTTGTCTTCTCCCGTTCTTTATTTCCTTTTTCTTGCTTTTATCTTGCATTTCAACCGCCATTCTGACGCCTCGTCGGTCTTCTCCTCGTGGGATAGCCGCGAATCTGTTGAACCATTTATCACAAGTCATTCATACTGTTCACGCTTCCCCTGTATGTAG
>NW_014578159.1:82600-83719 GCF_000485595.1 Priapulus caudatus
TATCTATCTATCTATCTATCTATCTATATCTCTATCTATCTATATCTATATCCATCCATCTACCTATCTATATCTACCTCTCGTGAATATACGTGTATCTACGCGCGCGTGCGTATACGTGCGTATGTTCGAGCCCGCGCCTGCGTGCGTGCATGCGTGGGCAGATGACTATGTCCCCCCTCCCCCACCGTCTCACCAGAATTCTCGGCGATGTAATTTTGCGCGCGCACGCACAGCTGGCTGCATAATTAGGCGGAGGCAGGCAGGAGAGATCTAACGAGGCAAAAACTGGGGAGCGAGTGTGTGTGATATGATAAAGTTGTGCGGAGCGCGAGTAATTAATATGGAGATGAAAGTCAGCTTATCGCGCGCGCGCACTCAGCACGGGAGGATGCTGCCGCGAGGGGGGCGTGCGCGCGTGCGTGCGTGCGTGCGTGCGTTCGTGCGCGTGTGCAAGCGTGCGTACGTGCGTGCGCGTGTGCGTGCGTGCGTGCGTGCGTGCGAAAGTGCGAAAGTGCGTGCGCGTGTGCGAGCGTGCGTGCGTGGTGCGTGCGCGTGTGCGACCGTGCGTGCGACCGTGCGTGCGTGCGTGCGTGCGTGCGACCGTGCGTGCGTGCGTGCGTGCGTGAGACCGTGCGTGCGTGCGTGCGTGCGTGCGTGCGTGCGCGTGCGTGTGTGGATACGTTTTCATGCGTTGGGTGTTCGTGTGTTTCTGTGTACGTGTATCTGAGTGGGGGAGGGGTCGTGCGTGCGTGTGTTCGTGCGTGTTCGCGCATGGGTGCGTGGGTGCGCTACGCCGACATCGCTCAGCCCGTCGTACTACGTGAGCATGAATAAGCGTGATATGCTCACGCTGCATGTACATAGCAGGCCAGTAATCAGCTTTAGCAACGCAAAACTCGTACACTAATAAGACCTGTCTGCCTGTAAGCTGCAGGTGAGCGTGATTTCACTGATGTAACGACAGGGTGGACGTGTAATGGCTGAATGTGGCTTCAGTGATCACTCCCCTCATCCCGCACGGTAATAGATGGAGACATGATTGTAATAAGCAGTTGTCGTATATTTTATCTCCCCCCCCCCTCTCTCTCTCTCTCTTTCTCTCTCTCTCTTTCTCTC
>NW_014578159.1:88467-91519 GCF_000485595.1 Priapulus caudatus
CTCTCTCTCTCTCTCTCTCTCTCTCTCTCTCTCTCTCTCTCTCTCTCTCTCTCCTCTCTCTCTCTCTCTCTCTCTCTCTCCCTCTCCCTCACTCTCTCTCTCCCCCCTCTCTCTCTCTCGATACGAAGCAAGACATCGAGAGATGAATTTGCGAAGATGAAGACGTGGAGGATGAAGCAGCGACGGGACGCTGCGCTGCGGAATTGCTCTCCCGCAAAACCTACTCGTGCGCAAATATGGCGTCCTCCCTTAGCGATCGAATGAGTTGCAAACCTCGCGCACACGCGCGCATCAGGCGTAACCAGTCACTGTCTCATAATTGTGATATCAACTAATTCCAATCTCGTCCTAGTGGAAAAAATCTATTAGGCTCGCTAATGCATGCTGCTTTGTAAATTTTGCACACCATCACATATTCAGGTCATATTTAATAGGACTGGCCTGCTCTCCGGCATGACCTATTCACTTGTTTGAGCCCCCACCCTCCACCCCCACCCCCTCCCCCCGATCGTTGACGGAGGACAGATATCAGCTGCCGTTCGATTGTCTTCTTCCCAGTGATGGCCGAAAAAAATTCACGTTTACGGAACAAGCACGGAGGCACGGGCGGACGGAACGATGCACGGGCCCTTACACGGGCACGCACGTTTGGGCGGACACTCTGGCGTGTACGCACGCACGCCTGAACAGCAATGCTCGTACGCACTTACGCAGGCGTGGACGGCCACGCACGCACGCACGCACGCGTGAACATGCACGCATACACGCGCATACGCACGCACACGCGCACGCGTGGATATGCACAGACCTACGCACGCACGCACGCACGCACGCACGCACTAACGCGTTAACATGCACACACACGCTCACACACTCTCACGCGTGGACAAGAGTGCATCTACGCACGCACGCACGCACGCACGCACGTACGCACGAACGCGTGAACATGCACACACACGCTCACACACTCACGCGTGGACAAGGGTGCATCTACGCACGCACGCACGCACGCACGCACGCGTGAACAGCGTTCTAGATGACGGTGTATGGCTTCACTGTTTCACATCGTCATGGCAGCAGCAGCAGCAGCAGCAGCAGCAGCAGCATCATCGTTTCCGTCTTCGGTCAGAAGCTGTGGCGCGTTCATGTATGCGCCAGATACAGTATCATTAATTAATTAACAATATGAAACTGTTCAAGCAATGCCTTCATAGCTTATTGATTGCGGCGTGTGGCGTGTTTGAGAAGCGCTGACTGGGAATAGAGACGGTCACGGTCGCCTGTCTGCGTTTCTGCATGATATAGCATAGCAGGCAGGCACCTTCCCCTGCCTCTCTCATCTTTTATCTGACTCTATCAGCTCCCCTCACACTCACCTTAAGTCTTCCCACTCTCTCTCTCTCTCTCTCTCTCTCTCTCTCTCTCTCTCTTTCTTCTTTATTTCTCTCTTCTATTCTATCTCTTCTCTCTTCTCTCTCTCTCTCTCTCTCTCTCTCTCTCTTTCTCTTTATTTCTTTTCTCTCTTCTTTCTCTCTCTTCTCTCTCTCTCTCTCTCTCTCTCTCTCTCTCTCTCTCTCTTTCTCTTTATTTCTCTCTTCTTTCTCTCTCTCTCTCTCTCTCTCTCTCTCTCTCTCTCTCTCTCTCTCTCTCTCTCTTTCTCTTTATTTCTCTCTTCTTTCTCTCTCTCTCTCTTCTCCTCTCCATCTCTCTCTCTCTCTCTTCTTTTCTCTCTCTCGGCCTCTTCTCTCTCTCTCTCTCTTCTCTCTCTTCTCTCTCTCTCCTCTCTTACTCTATCTATCTTCTCTTCTTCTTTCTCTCTCCCTCTCTCTCTCTCTCTCTCTCTTTCTTTCTCTCTCTCTCTCTCTCTCTCTCTCTCTCTCTCTTCTCTCTCTCTCTCTCTCTCTCTCGTCTCTCTTTTTTTATCTCTCCTTCTCTTTCTTTCTTTTTCTCTCTCTCTCATCTCGTCTCTCTCTTCTCTTTCTCTCTTTCTCTTCTCTCCTCTCACCCTACCCACACCCTACCTAGCTATCCGACCCCCCCTACACCACCCCTACCTATAAATCCGACCCCACCCTACCCAACTCTTACCTAGCTATTCCGACCTCGGCACCTACCGCCACCCTACCTATCAATCCGACCCCACCCTACCCACTCACTACATTAAGCTATCTCGACCCCCACCCTACCCACCCACTACCTAATCAATTGCCGACCCCCCCTACCCACCCTTACCTAGCTATCCGACCCCACCTACCCCACCCCTACTTTAGCTATCTGACCGCACTTTACCCATTCGCGACTAAAATGCACCAATTCGGTCACGACACAGACCCGGCTGTCGGTAATGCACGGCAGCCATTGTCGTGCCTGTTATTGCAGCAATGTGCAGTAAGTTGTTTCTGTTATTGCAACCCTCTCGCCTCCCCCCTCCCCCCCCCCTCCCCCTATCCCTCCCACGTTCTGTGTTTGCTATAATGAGTAAGGAAGTGTTTGTTACTGATTTGTTTGACGTCTATGATTTAGAATGCTTATGTATGGTGTCGCTCGGATGGACCGTATCGCTGCACGCAGGCCTCGCTGCCACGCGCCTACACGAGGCAGAACTAAGCGGAGAAGAGATAGGAGTGAGAAGAGAAGGAGGAAGAGGAGGGGCCAGAGGGAGCAGGAGGAGGCAGAGCGAGGAGAAGGCGGCAATGAGGAGAAGTGAGGATGAGGAAGGAGAATTCTCCTCTTCTCAGAAGGAGGAGGAGGCAGGGGGAGTCATGGAGGGCGAGGAGGAGAGGTGCCGAGGATGAGGAAGAAGCGAGGATGAAGATGAGGAGAAGAATGAGGAAGGGGAGTGGGAGAGAGGAAGGAGGAGGAGGGGAGGAGAAGGGGAATGAGGAGAAGCGAGGATGAGAGAGGAGAGAGGAGAAGGAGGAGGCAAGGAGAGAGGAGGAGGAGGCTGAGAGGACTAGGATGCGGTGGAGAGGAGATGAGGAGGAGAGGAGGAGTGAGGAGATGAGAGGAGGATTGGGAGAGTATGAGTGCAGAAGAGGATGAAAGATGAGGA
>NW_014578159.1:92251-94605 GCF_000485595.1 Priapulus caudatus
CCCCTCCCCCTACAAGTTATAAACCCCTCCCCCTACAAGTTATAAACCCCTCCCCCTACAAGTTATAAACCCCTCCCCCTACAAGGCATAAACCCCTCCCCCTTTAAGGCATAAACCTCTCCCCCTACAAGTTATAAACCCCTCCCCTACAGGTGGTAAAACCTTTCCCCTTACAGGTGGTGTCGCCCTCCCCCTTACCTCGTGCATGTTCAGGTATGCTCCGCTATCTTGTCGAGTTCCGTGTGACAGATGACGGTGCTGTCATGTGTGTCGTGATTGCGTCTCGCGTGTGACACGTCGTGCTGGATGTCACCGCGTCACACAGCGGTCATCGCATCCAGCAGACGACATCAGCACCGCAAACCTCGCTCTACCCCACCCACTTAACTACACCCTATAACTTTACCCTTAACTTCACCCTCCCTATGTCCCCACGCAATACACCCCCCCCCTTTATCCCCACCCCCTCCTAATCCCCAACCACCTAACCACCCCCTCTACTCACTCATCGCACCCAGCCGACAGCATGAGCTCTCCCACCCCTTCTACCACTACCCCTCTACCCCCACTTCCTCTACCTCCTACCCCCTCTACCCCGACCCCCTCTACCCCGACCCCCTCTACCCCACCCCCTCTACCCCACCCCCTCTACCCCGACCTCCTCCCATCCCACCATCTACCCCACCTCTCTACCCCCACCCATACCCCACCCCTTCTCATCCCACCCTCTCATACCCTCACCCCCTCTATCCCACTCCCTCATACCCTTCCCTCTACACATTCTATTCGATTAGAAGCGCTCGCAATTGCAGACTTGTTTGTTGAATATTTTCTGATTTGTATTGTGTTTCGACAATGTAATTTGCCTGCCGGTTGTTGCCGTGGCAACAGGCAGATTTCGTGATTTCTGGATAAATCTCCCCTTTTTTTCGCCGTCGCGAGTTAATTTTGACAGAGTCTGTCGCGTGATGAAGACCATTCTTAGCCAGGCGCGCGCGCATTACTTATACGTATAGAAATATCTGTCTTTAGGGGATGCGAACTTAGAGAGTTTGTCCGCCATGTTTAAAATTACTTCAGCTGCCTTTTTTTTCGCGCCCCCTTATTTGGCCGTGGGTTTTTTGCGTCAAATTTGTTTCCGTTGCTGCGAATTGTCGCGCGGTCGCTGTGTCTACGACTTGTGTTTGTGCAGTGTTCCTGCGGCTGTGTCCGATTCAAGCTTTTGCCGAGTGCAAATTGCTATCGTAAACACACGAGATTCCATCGGTATATACGTGGCTATGATGGTGGCGATATCAGCGTGTGGCCCCACTACTTGTACGTACTACGTGTACGTACCTACGTACGCCTGCGCGCTGGCTTTGCGGTTAGTTCCCGGAAATCTTTATACCTCGCGGGTTGGGACTTGTGCAAACGATCGAAAATCCTAGGTGGGTAGATAGATGGCTAGATGCAATGCGGTGTCTATGTTGACTGTGGAGGAGGGTAGAGAAATGTGGGAGGATGTTAGTGGGAGGGGGGGAGTTAGAGGAAGGTATCCGCGTAGCCTCCCCGTGGGAAGGGCGCTCTCTGGACATCATGTCATTTATGGATTAACTTTCTGAAATGAACTTTATATTGCGGAGTGGCTGACTTGAAGACTGTATACAGTCAATTCGCCCGCCCTCGCTGCGTTTATTTAAAAATTGTCGTGACATTCATGTAACCTTGTAAATGTTGAAAGCGTAAATAAATTTCAAAATCTAAAAATCTAAAAATCTAATATCATCGACATCTAGGCTATGCGGATCACAAAATGGCGGCCTCGCGTGGCGCTCTCTATACATCACCCCCCCCCCGCCGCCGCTTGGCTCGCGGCACGTGGGTGCTCCCCTCTGATGGCATTATTCCCACTGATTTCTGTTTGGCACTTGCGGAATCTCAAAATGAAAAAGACGCCTCGAGGACGCTCGCACCCGCGAAAGAGAATTCGCGCTCGCATTTGTATGCGCTGCGAATGCGGCACATTTAAATGACTTCCACTGATTCGCGCTGAATACAGGGCGGTGCGGAATGTAAAGTAGGCACGGGGTGCCCCCTCAGGGTGGAAAAGTGCGCGCGACAAACAATCCGATTTCGGCAGCGCTGAGATATTGCTGACGTTGGCGCGCACACAGCCACATTAATAACACATTTACCGCCCCAACCCTGTGCCTGTATTAACAATGGCGACCGAGAGAAAGAGAGAAGGAAGGAGAGAGAGAGAGAGAGAGAGAGAGAGAGAGAGAGAGAGAGAGAGAGAGAGAGAGAGAGAGAGAGAGAGAGAGAGAGAGAGAGAGAGAGAGAGAGAGAGAGAGAGAGAGAGAGAGAGAGAG
>NW_014578159.1:97990-99919 GCF_000485595.1 Priapulus caudatus
GAGAGAGCATGCATACACGCACACACGCACGCACGCACGCACGCACGCACAAGTGCACGCTCGCACGCACAAACGCACAAACGCACGCTCGCACGCACGCACGCACAAACGCATTATTTCGTTGTGGTGATTTGTCCCTTTCCCTATTTTGCTTGAGGGGCGAGCGTGGGAGATGCGGAGTTCAGAAAAAGAGTGATAGATTTTTAGAGAACGGGGGAGGGGGAGAAAGCCAGACAGAGAGACAGAATACGCGTAGATTTGGGCGTGTGTGAGAGCGTGGTTGGGGTGACTGCCCTTGCGTATTGTCTTTAGCTATCCTCGCGTGAGAGGAACAGCGTCAGTTCGATATAGCAGCGCAATCGAGCTTCCTTTCTTCTAGTATTCCGTATTTTTCAAAAGCAGAGTTTTTGAATATTTGATGCGCTCCTTTAGCGAGCCGCCTCTACACAAAATTGATGCGCATAGTAAAACGTGGCGAGCACAGAGAGTAAATATAGGGAGAGGGGCACACGTTTTCTTCTCCTTCTTCTTCTTCCTTTTTTTCTTCTTCTTCTTCTTCTTCTTCTTCTTCTTCTATGCATCCTGCTTCCTCTTTTTCTTGCAAATCTCGATGCATCATCTCTTCTTCTCTTCTCAATTCTTACGTATTCTTCTTTCCTCTTCTTCTCCTTCTTCTTTTTCTTCTTCTTCTGCTTCCTCTTTTTCTTCAACTTTATCATCATCTTCTTCCTCTTCTTCTTATCCTTTTTCTTCTTCTTCTCTTCTTCCTCTTTTTCTTGCTTCTTCTTCTTCTTTCTTCTCTTCTTCCCGCGTTTCTTCTTCTTCTTCTTCTGCTCTTTTTCTTTCCTTCTTTTTCTTTCTGCTTCTTCTTCCTCGCCCCATCCTTGTTCTTCCTTGCTCTCTTCCAGTCGATACAGGGCTAAGAATGGGGCTAACATCAGCAAACTGGGTTGATCAGTGGATTAGGGCGAGGTGCCGTGTAACAGATGCAGGCTTTGTACGTGCGATCGCATTCATCTAATGAAGATTATTTATTCATGCGTCGCTGAATGACACGATTAAATTGGTCGTATCGCACCGAATCAAGGAACGTGCCCGGCACGGCGACTGCCGCTCGGGCCGCACGCACGCCACACCACCATTTTGGTAATCCCAGCGCCCAGCTCTGTCTCAATCTTTCCTCTGTGTGGTACTAGTTTGAGATCTCTCGCTTTCTCTTTCGGCTTTCTTTCGCTTCTCATCATCCTCTCTCTCTCGTGTCTCGATCTCTTCTCATCTCTCTTTTCCTACAGCTCTTTCTCTCTGCTGCTCTCTCGCTAGCTCTCTCCTCTCTCGTCATCTCTCTCCTCGTCTCTCATGCTCGTCCCTCTCTTTCCCCTCTTTCCTCCTTTAAACAATTTCTTTTTCTTTCTTATCCTCCTTTTTGTTTGTCTTGATCTTTTAACTAAATATCTCGCTGTAACACATGCCACACTCTACTCTCTCGTCATCTACGCTCTCTCTCAATCTCTCTTCTCCTCCGTCCTGTCCGTTCTCCTCTCCCGGTCTCTCACTCCTGCTCTGCTCTCTCCTGCTCCTCTTTCTCTCAATATCTTCCTCACTCTCTATCTCCCATATTCCTATTTCTCCGCCTCTCTTTGTGAACTCATTCTCTCGCCGCCGCTTTCCTATTTTTCTCCTTATAAGTATTGGCATTACGAGTCGCTCGCTCTACAAACAATGCCGCAGCAAAATCTCCTGTCTAATACATCTGTCATGCATGCGTTTTGCCTCCGAGGAATAGGCGAAAATGGCGAGAGCGAGAGACAGGGGAAGGGCGAGAGAGGGTGGAGAAAGAGAGAGAGAAAGAAAGAGAGAGAGAGAGAGAAGAGAGAGAGAGGAAGGGAGGAGAGAGAGGAGGAGAAGAGAGAGAGAAGAAGAGAGAGAGAA
>NW_014578160.1:0-1318 GCF_000485595.1 Priapulus caudatus
ATAGGTTGGGCGGTTGAGCGGGCGGGCTAGGAAAGACAGACGGGAGGGAGGGATGGAGGGAGGGCAGACGGGCGGGTGATAGGTTGGGCGGTTGAGCGGGCGGGCTAGGAAACTGGTAGACGGAAGGGAGAGAAGAAGGGGTAGGAAGGGATGGAGGGAGGGCAGACGGGCGGGTGATCGGTTGGGCGGTCGCGCGGGCGGGCTAGGAAAGGGAGAAAAAACGGGGGAGGAAAGGATGGAGGGAGATCAGAAGGGCGGGTGATCGGTTGGGCGGTCGCGCGGGCGGCCTAGGAAAGGGAGAAAAAAAGGGGGAGGAAAGGATGGAGGGAGATCAGACGGGAGGGTGATCGGTTGGGCGGTCGGTCGGTCATTAAGTTGGTTGCTCGCTCACTCGCTCGCTCACTCCGTCAGTTGGTAATATAACTAGCTGGTAACTCAGTCGCTCGATCAGTGCGAAGTGTAGCGTGTGCCGACGAGGCGAGCGCTGCTGCTGCTGCTGCTGCTGCTCTTAACAGGATTGCAAATGACGAGGCGCTCGCAGCGAGCGATTATTACTGATTGCATCTGATGATGGCAGTCATTGCACGCGCCGTTCCCTGCGGGCGTCTTCTGCTAGCGTCTGCTGCTGCCTGTCGCGCGGATGCTTCCCTGCCACTCATACGCACGTACGCACGCACGCACGTCGAGCGCAAGAACTGCCGCCGTTTTTTATTAATAGCCATTTGACATTTCGTCGCAAACGTAATAGAGGAAGCGACAATTTAGGAGAGATTAATGTAGCCGTTCCCTGTGTGTCTGTGTGGAGTGATGGGGAGGCTAGTCTTACAGTAGTAGCAGCTCCCAGGACCCTACAGTATATCCCAATCACTGTATTGCCTGTCACTATGACCCACATTCGCTGTACCCCCCAGTCACTGTAAACCCAACTCACTATTCTGTCAGTCGCTATCATTACCGTCACTATTCATTCACAGTCACTGTTCCCTCAATCACTGTATCCCCCAGTCACTGACACTGTATACCCTCAGTCACAGTGGCCCGAGTCACAGTAGTCCCACTCACGGTGACTCACTCTTCTTTAAACTGTCTACGTCACGAATTTCTAGCACCAGCAAGTAGTATATTTGTGTGTTATTTGTACAAAATAAAATGTATGAAAATACAATTAGCGTTTCTATTTACTTTTCATGCTCATATACCTTTTTTATACTCCCTAATTTGCCGGTGCATTCGATGTAACCAAACGTTCGATTCAACAACAACCGCCATGAATTCGAAAATTATTGTGTGGCGCCCAGACGCAGCTAGCCGATATAGC
>NW_014578160.1:2407-5724 GCF_000485595.1 Priapulus caudatus
CTGTACGCTGGCTGTACGCTGGCTGTGCGTTGAATGCGCGGTGCATGCGCGGTGCACGCGCGGACCATTCGTTCCGTGCGCTAGCAACACGCTGTGCATTCGTTGGATTTTTTAACATGTATACGCTCTGTATGCGCTCTGTATACGCGCAGCGCGCTAGCAACACGCTGTGCATTCGTTGTCAACTCGCTAGCCTCTCCTAAATCCTGAAAAAAGTTGGGCGCACAACGACGCACTGATCTATTTTCCATTTTTTGATTAATTTTCAGTGCGCGGGCCGTGCGTCGTGTATGTGTGACTGGGGCATAAACAAAAAAATAAAAAAAAATAAAAAATAAAACACACGCATGACATATGCTAAATAAGCAAATACCCTGGTAAAATGTGTAATTCTCAATGGTGCAAAAATCATGCCAGAGCCTGCTATGCATATTTGTTTACGTTTTCAGTCATACTATTATATTACATTCTCTTAGTCATTGACCATGTCTGGTAAATTCTGTGTCATATTTGGTTGTGGTGCATGTTCAGGACGCAACAAGGTTTTAAGTTTCCGTCTATTAGGAAAGAATCCCGAGTTAAGACGTGTCCGGCCATATAAACAGGATATCGATTGACAAGTCATTTAATCCTGATACAGCAACATCGAGGCATTTTGAAGAAAACTGCTTTAGGTCAGGTACGGCCAGTGTATTTCTTGGTTTTATTCTTGGTAATTAATCCCTTATGAATTAATATAATCATCTCTTTAGAATAATAATAATTATAAAGAATAGAAAACCCTCATATCTGTACTGGCCTTCTACGTAATATTCTTTGTAACTTAATATTTAGAAACCTTCCCTAATAATTAATACATATATATATATATATATATATATATATATGTCTAATCATCTTGTAATAATATCGGAAAAGTATGAAAACTAAATGCACTCTACTAATTAATTTTATAACTAAAACATGTTATTCGTGTGATATTTAAATTTAAAAAATTGTTTGGTTGGGTCTCACCACTACCAGACATATCGTATACCACTTGTGTTTTATGTACAAACGTGTATAACACTGGTATTATATATATGTATTATATATCTGGTCTAACAGCATACGCTAGCCAATAATTATTTAATAATGTTTCAGGTCCCACAGGGAGAAGGATTTTAAACGTAGTGTAACGGCGTCGGCCTCTTCTCTGCCGCGCCCTGCGCGCAGTTCGCTCGCCGAACTTTTTGGTGTCAGATGTTTCGCGCCCCGAAAGGTGCGCGCAGCTTCGCAATTAGAACCGCCGTTTCTAAAACGATCCTCTTCGGTAGTGTTCGCTGCGTCGGTAGTACCTCTTCACGCGAAAGATTTCTCTTCCGCGCGTGCGTTGTGTAAGACTTATGAGATGGTGTGTGGATTCGTACGGTTACAGGCGTACCCTTCCTCGTCGGTAAGATTGACGTGTAGACGTGAGGAGAGATGAAGGCGCAGGCAAAAGTGTGCTAAGAGTGAATGACGTTTATTGCAACACAACGAAAGAATGGGGAAGATACACGCTGAACGCACCGGGCACCGGTGGTCAAACGAGCAGCTTTCATAGAGCTTTCTGAGTCGTTCTCGCTCGTTTCGGCGCTGGTGTTAATTCCAGAAATCTCCCACACAATACTTTACTCGCTAACTCCGAAATACAAATAAGTAGGCTCCTGGATAACTCCCTACACAAACCCTCTATTCCCTCGAGAACTCTCTAAGAAGTCTCTCCTAGAATTAAGTCTCTAGAAGTCTGCTCCGTTTCAGGCGCGCTGTCTTTTTATACCGAGCGGGAACCTGCATCATGAGTCAGCCCTCAGTAACCTATTACAGCTCACGCTAACGTGGCACGGGCACTCTGTCACGTACGCCAACCTAACGTGATCAACCGATCGATCGTTTACTGGCCGAGCCCCGTGATTGGCTGTTCCTGTGTACCAGCTGAACGGTCCACGCTGGCAACTCATGTGATGTTAAGCTTACCTTTATAAAGCCAAAATACGGTTCTTATCTATTCCGCAGAATCTTCTTACTATTACAATAAACTGCACAGAAGAACTCTCTATTATAACATCCTTCCACGCCATATCTAGCTCCTTCCCTTCACCGCGTCCTTCCACTTCTACTACCGTTTCGCCCCTCCGCCTGCCCCGAACGAACTATTCGCTGAGCAGCGGCACTAAATCAACACTTCGGCGAACTCTACCCCGAACACTATTTACACTCGCGAATCATTATATCCGTAGCCCGAATGCTAGTCTCTGTACGCTACTTCGCGCCACGTCCACTGCGCGCGACAGTCACCCTCTCGACTGCTCCGTACTACATGCGGCTAGCGACAGGGCGTCATCCCTATGTTACGTGTCACAATCACGTGCCTCAAACTCCTGTTTTATGGTGCATTCACTGCATTGTGACCCTAACCCTAACCCTAACCCTAACCCTAACCCTAACCCTAACCCTAACCCTAACCTAACCCTAACCCTAACCCTATTTAATTAATAAAATTTAATTTTTAATTGTTGTAAAAATTAATTGTTGTTATTAAAATGTTGTAAATAAATCATGTAAATATTTGCGTTAATTGGGAAAAAAATGTTAAACAGATAAAGATAGAAAAATACAGAAAACAGGAAAATAATTAGAAAACGGATGGGATTCGATCCTGCGACCATTCATACTTGGCGCCAGCGTTCTAACCGTTACGCTGCTGCGGCATATTGAAATTAAGAATTTTGGATGTGCTATGTATATCGCGAGAAAACAAGCTCAACCAATAGCATCTGCGCATGCGTAAACATAGGGATGACGCCCTGTCGCTAGCCGCATGTCTCCGAACTACCTCGCGTGCTCGGTGCTATGCTCGGTGCCTTGCGCACTCAATGCTTCGCGGCATTCGGCATTCGGTGGTTTCGGCGGTTTCGGTGTTCGGTACTTCTCCAGAATCAGCTTTTTCCCCCGAACGCTATCCCCGAATTTCGCTCCCCGAATCTCTATTTCCCCGACTCTCGACGTAACGCGGCCATGATCCCGAGGCGCTAGCCGAGGATTGACACTTTGTGTCTTCCAATCACAGTCCACGCCGCCCCTTTATGATCAAAATTTGTGAGTACAATATCATTCGGACACGGAATCGCCGATCTCAGGAACTAGGGCATTCTGCTAGGCTAGAACGGTTTCATACGATAGAGTTTGGCCCAAATACGAATATAACACGCTGTTTTGCGCACAGTGCTAAGTTCTTTTCTTTCATTTAATCTGACAATATTTCACCGTTGATACATTGGGTATACTTGGTGTAC
>NW_014578160.1:7307-11570 GCF_000485595.1 Priapulus caudatus
ATTATAGTTAAATTCTTACTTCAAGGTATATGAAATTAAAGATGCATATCTTGGCTTGAAATATATGAGTAAGTTTGGGTTAAGTAACACAAGTTATTTTGAAGCAATTATCATTTCAAAACTGGAAGTCAAGTGTTACAATTGCCCCACAACACGGGGCAATTGTAACACACCAATGGGGCAATTGTAACACATACAATTGTACCAACAAATCATATCCCTCAGAATTTTTTTAAATATTTTTTATAAAGGTGACACGTTGGACAGATTTTCAACAATTAAACAGCAATTTATAGAACCACAATAAAATAATTTTAAAACTATGACGAATGCTTGACTCATTTACATATGAATAAAATATATAAATAGGCAACTTATTGCCTTGTGAAGAAAACATATTTACAGACCCATTAATTCAAAGTTATGTAGTTCGCATGTCTGAGCTTATAGATATAGACTACTTTTTTGCCTTATAAACAAAACACATTTTGTAAAACACGTACTTTTTATACATGCCAAGGGGCAATTGTAACACGTTGTTACATTTGCCCCCGAGGAGACGGCCATAATTTGGGGGCTGTTTTTGTATCTTAGCATTGGTATTCGTCAATAAAACTTTTACCAAATACAGGCCTAAAACCCTATTTTTTTATGATATACAAATGACAGTGATAGCTCAAGTACATATTTGTCCAGAAAAAAAACATTAGGGCTGTCAAATGTTCCTCGATGCGTAAACCTGCCTACCCTCAGGACAGCATGTGGGGCAATGAAATGTGCATGCGCTGTGAAGAGCGTATACATATAGCACGCTTCTACTAGGAATGAGGGCCTCTGTTACATTTGCCCCGTGTTACAATTGTCCCCGGTCTCCCCTACCCTGGGGGACATAGACCCTCTCAGGTAAACTAATAGTGCATGCACATATTTTAATGTAATAATTAAAAATGTAACTCATCATTTACTAAACCTTTATCAAATAAAATGAGACGAGTATGACAATGTAATTATAACAATTGACCAGGTTTTATATGCTACGTATTTTGTTTGCTTTATTTTTACACATTGAGATCACCCCCACCTACTGTGCAGCGAGTGGCTTATTATTCCTTGGCTGAAGTAAGGAGGGCAGCCTGTGCGGTTAAGCTACCTTGGATGGTTGTGGAAAAACCAAATGTTGTCACCTTCATCTTCATGGACCTAATTGCCCAGGCTTCACTTCCCATCCAGCTGTGTGTCAACATATACAGTGATCTACAGTGATATAAGTGCTAGGTATAATTGGTTAATGTGTTAACTGCTTGTTTAGTACGCGTTACCGAATAAATACTTATTACTTCCTACTGATTACTTCCTACTTTGCACTTATCACTCTGTGACCGGCATCTCCCCCTTCGTCTCTCACTGGACGACCGGAACCCCCTCCCCCTTTTCTCGGCGCTCGGGTGTTTGGCTGCCTCTGCCTCGTCGCGATCCTAGTGATCGTATCGGAAAGGACGGGGAGTAACGGCCCTGTCAGGGTGCGCGGCGACAACGGCAACCGGACTATACCACGGCCAATGGTAGTAGGCGAGTCGGTTAGTTAGTTAGGATATCGTAAGAGGAAAACCGTTACAATATCTTATACACCAGGCACATACAGACAAGCGACTGGTTTACAAATGCAGTTCATATTTACGAGCGTGGAGTCCTGCAAGTCCCAGGCAGGTCCTCAGTCAGGCGGCGACGTGTCCGGCGGCAACGGTAGCAGCAAGCAGCAGGTGAGAGCAGCAGGTGCTGACAGCGTCGTGAACTGGCAGGCACCGTGGAACTGTCTCTGCCTTTCTGTCGAAACTGTTCGGTATTTATGCAACTGGAGGAATGCGTGGCCCGAGCGTGGTCAAGACCTTGTTGACGATGGTGGTGCAAGACGTGTCGTCATCTTCAACATTTTATGGGTGACTGGAGGTGAGAAGCTGTGGACGCTTCTTGAATCTGGTGTGGGAATCGCGGCAGTTCGATTCATGTTCTCATAGTTCACATAGTTCACATTTGTCGGCGGCGTTCGTTGTTTGATCTTCATCAGTCGGCATGCGACATCAAACGGTGACGTGTTTCTCTCGGCCTTGTGTAGGTGCTAAAGTGTCACTCTGTTTCTTTCAGTCGTGTGTAGGTGATTACTTTCACTCCGTCGTCGTCGTATTTTTTTCTCTTCTTTTGTTGTGCCACGCGCGCGCCACGCGCGTGCCACGCGACTGGCGTGTGCGGCTGGTGACGAGAGCAGGTGTCCTTCGCTTGTTGCCGCGTGGCTGTTACTAAAATAACCTATGACGTGATCTGCTAACGTTAAACGACCCGTGTCGCTAGGTTTTATACTTGGTTAAATAATTTGATATCTAAGTCATTACACTACTCTCGCACTTTCAGTAGTTGCGAAACATATTCTATGAAGAGCAACGTAGAAACATATGTAAAATAAATATATCGTGATACGATAAGGGCATCGAAAATTTACCGTTACACACAAAAAACTTCATCATTATACTACAATTGATCGCGTTACATGTTAGCAGTTACATCGCGTACAACTCGCGTACAGAGCCAAGAATACATATCGCATTACAAATAGTATCAATCATATGAGATGTCATCAATTGTCACTCGACACACAATTAATAATGGTTTCGTTAGTTAATAGAATAGGAATCTCAATTCAACGCTGTCTAGTAGGTTACATAATGCTTTTCGTAATGCTAATATTACTTAGGTGTTGGCAGTGTTTTACGTTATACTGCCTCATTATCAATATTATTATCATCGTCCCATTTCAAAGGACATGAGCGCAATTGTGTCACAGGAATCTCATCTAGGGATTCTCTAGGTATAGAAAGGATACAAGGGTTACAAGGAAAATAGGAATTCATATTCATACGCTTGATGTCGGACGTGAGTTTAATGTCGTTTACAAGTGAGCCCTGAAGGCTCCATAGTGTACAAGCGAGCGCCGATGGCTCCATAGTGTACAAGCGAGCTCTGACGGCTCCATTATCATAATCATATTCTACAGCTTATTCTGCTGAATCTGCCCAACTTACGGGTATCTCATATGCTAAATGCAAAATAATTTGCTTACTTACGATTGTGGTGACGTTTCAAAATATAAGTAAAACTCTTCTTAACACTGTGCCTTAAGCTATCTCATGTTAAGCTATCCATAGAGTCATATAAAGCTAAATTGCGTATCCACCGTAAGAATTATGTGTACCGTGAAGACATAATCTTCATCAATATATCTCTTAGCGTCATTAGTGTAAGCATGTATCGTGTTCACAACTATGTGTCTATGTATCGGTGAATTCAAAGGCCCTTTTGAATTCACTTGTAACATTATTACTTTGTTTGACTCACAAATCATTTTCTCGATCAGATGTAGGCCGCGACCCTGCATGTGATAAAAGATTCGTAGAGCTAGGTCTTGATCCATCAACTCAATCCACCAAAATCAAGCTATGTATTTCTTTAATAAGAGTATTCATTTAGAGATGAGGAAAATACGAAGGTATAGGTAACCGTACACAAGGTAGTACACAATCACGAGACGTACTGGCATGAAATCAAAATACCTGTCAAGTAATATTTGTTGCAGCAATCAGAGCATTACCCAAACCACTTTAAATAACAGATAGAAAGCGTTGAACTTACATATAACTCATCATCAAAGTGTTGCTGCCGTAGTGCACGGGCCGTACGTGCTGCAGACCAAGGAACTATATTAAAAAAACATACGGTTAAGTACTATAATATACTGTTTGGCAATCTGAAGTCAGTCACGGCATCAATATACTATAGGGACGTGATATCAATCGTTTCATACGAGAACAGTACGGGTTACAATCAAACATTGTGCGCTTAACAAACAGTGGCTAAGTAGAACATGTTATAAAGCTACATACGTTGCATAATTATACGATGCATAGACAAGCAGCACACAAATACGAAACGCGTACAATAGTTTACAGATCGTTTATAAAGTGTAAGGCCCGTAGGCCCATACGCGAATACGCATTACAAATTGCTACGCAGTATAACAGCGTGCGGAAGTCAGCTATCCATGTGTTCAAGAGCTATAATTTATTTGAATACACACACACACACACACACACACACACACACACACACACACACACACACACACACACACACACACACACACACACACACACACACACACACACACACACCTACACACGACTACACACACGACACACACGACGACACGGTACA
>NW_014578160.1:11595-13234 GCF_000485595.1 Priapulus caudatus
CGTGTGTGTATGTGTGCGCGCGCGTGTGTGTATGTGTGCGCGCGCGTGCGTGTGTGTGTGTGTGTGCGTGCGTGTGTGTGTTGTGTGTGTGAGTCAGGGCCCGATTTAGACATGTGGAGGCCCGTGGGCAGCCATCATTTGTGGAGGCCCACCCTACCTTAGAAAGAATACTAAAAACTAAAAGGTAACAATTAAGACATAGATACATATCATGTGTATAGGGCTATCTTGCAGAATAAAAAAGTTAACTGCAATAAGAGAGATACTATTGCATGCTACGTTGAACCGTTGGTACGTTTCCCCCTGTAGTTGACTACAGGTATACCATTCACAAACAAATACAATATATGGGTTATGCCGCTATGTCTTACGTATGTAAGATGTAAAATGCGCACAATAACGGTTTGGTTTTGATTGATACGGGTTGCGTTGCGTGCATGTCATTCAGGTCAGCCTATATTTTTCCTTAACAAATTTTGCTTAATCAAATATGTGGAGGCCCCTGGTTTGTGGAGGCCCGTGGGCAGCTGCCCACTCTGCCCACTCCTAAATCGGGCCCAGGATAGAGAGAAAGGAGAGAGACCTGCTAGAAATCTATTAAAATGTAAACAAACCCCATTTTCCCCTGTTTTCCCAGGGAAACAGGGGGTATATCTCTGCTACTATATAATGACTTTTCGATGCTTTCGACTTCGATGCTTCGATGCTTCGACTTTCTGGAGGAAGTCTGAGGTTGAATATATGAGAATTGCTGAAAGGATAGAAGGAGATAAGGAGCGATTCAAAAAGCGTGCCGGCCCGACAAGGCTGCGCGGACGTCAACATCGAAAACCGTGTGGAGATTTAAGTGTAACGTAGCGAGTTGGCAGGCTAGAGGCCGACGAACTATAAAGATTAATTGGGATTAACATTTAACATACCAAACTACTCCTGAGTTTGTGCTCTCTGAGTCTCTCCTTTAATGGTGTGATTTCAACAAAATTATATATGTATATTTTTTGTTTGGCCTTATCAAGGAAAAGTGTACCTGTGTGAGTAGGGCCTACATAATTTCCCACGGATTTGTGGGGAATCGGGATGTTGCAAAAATTTGGTTCTTTTTATTATTGAACGGAGACGATGGGATCAAATTAAAAAAAATAAAACACTACTCTAGAGCATGCCCTCGCCTTTTTAAATATATAAGTTCAACAAATTGTGTGTTCGTTTAAATCGATTTTAAGCGCGATTAAAAACCACTGTTTTGATTGGCTGGAATTCAATCGCGCTTAAAATACATTTTAAGCGCGATTAAAAACCACTGTTCTGATTGGCTGGAATTCAATCGCGCTTAAAATACATTTTAAGCGCGATTAAAATAGGTAGGTTTTGGCGGTAATGGCTTTCCATAATTAACTAACTGATAACAACCACTAGTAAATGCCGTTTAAAATATAAGGTATCGCCTATCCTAATGAAATCATGACCTTCCTTCGACTTCGTGACATATATACAGTTGGTATCTCATGGCCAAAAGTGCATGATGAGCAAATTGGTGCTAGAATAATAATTAAACACTCACATAACGGAACAAATAGGT
The DNA here is from genome assembly GCF_000485595.1 of Priapulus caudatus. Taxonomy (NCBI): domain Eukaryota; kingdom Metazoa; phylum Priapulida; class Priapulimorpha; order Priapulimorphida; family Priapulidae; genus Priapulus; species Priapulus caudatus. The sequence continues at coordinate 13,175 of NW_014578160.1, forward strand.
TTGTGTGTGTGTGTATGCGTGTGTGTGTGTGTGTGTGTGTGTGTGTGTGTGTGTGTGTGT
>NW_014578160.1:13654-17835 GCF_000485595.1 Priapulus caudatus
ACACACACACACACACACACACACACACACACACACACACACATACACACATACACACATACACACATACACCACACACCACACACCACACACACACAAACGTTGTTCATACATTTTATTTTGTACAAATAACACACAAATATACTACTTGATGGTGCTAGAAATTCGTGACGTAATCACTTTAAAATACATTTTAAGCGCGATTAAAATAGGTAGGTTTTGGCGGTAATGGCCTTCCATAGGTTTTGGCGGTAATGGCCTTCCATAGTTATTTGCATCCACGGGTAAGAATGTTCCGCTATATGCACGTTGTACGCCCACGTATCATGTATGTGAATAGTTAAGTGTGTCCGTATGTGCTTTCGCGCTCACTACATTAGTGTGGAGTGTCGATAGCAATAGTTGTTTACACAGACAAAATATATACTTTGGATTAGGACGTCGTTTATAAGGCCGACGCTTAGCTCTGCCGGTCTTGTCTGCCCGGAACTGCCACTGTCCACGTCTCGTTCCTTCACATAATCGATAGAAATATGCCAGAATTGGTAGAATTCGCGATTGAGTAAGTTTTGAAATCCAGCCTCGCGTTGCAACAATAATCGTATTAATCGCTAATAATGTTCTTGACGAACGAGTGATGAAATCCTAAACGCTTTCGAATGCTTTCGACTGACGTTAAATTATTTTATATGCGCTTATTATAGTCTTAAGATATGAGAAAGACCAACTATTTTCAACCAATAATTTATATAGTATTTTTTAAATGGGACTTTACTACTAGAGTGACTGTGTGGCGCGCTATAGCCATTAACCGCAAATTAGCTATTATTGGTGGCGTGAACCTTTAACATGAAATAAACGCTGTGAAATAATAACAGATAAAGTATATTCCTCAACTTTCGCACGATGCAAGTTTCTTAGATGGTTTTATATAAACGCACAAGTGTACACGTCTTGCTGTTTGCTGCAATTAGCCGAAAATATCAGCAACTGGAAGTATGCTTGACCCAGCGTGCTTGTCATCATTAAACGGTAACTTTAGGAATCATTTTATATTTATTTTGAGACTTAGCAGGGGAAATACAGGCTCACGAGAACTTCACACGTTAATGTTGCACTTTGTTGCCTGTTTATTCACAGTGATGGCCTGAAGCCAGGGCAGGTGATCACCATTCAAGGAAAGATTCCAGATAATGTGGAACAGTAGGTACATTTTTATTATACACTTATGCACGCGCGAACACACGCACGATCGCACACACTCACACAAACGCGCGCGCGCACACACACACGCACACGCAGCGGCACACACACGCACACGCAGCGGCACACACACGCACACGCAGCGGCACACACATCTATCTATCTATATACTATCTCTCTCTCTCTCTCATCTCTCTCCTCTCTCTATATATAATAAATAATATAATATATATATATTATATATNGTTCAGTCTCTTCCTTGATGCGGGTAATCAAAAATAGTGGAAGCGTCGAGCTGGTTACCAACAATAATAAGTGGCTGATGAAGACAAGACGCCAACCATGGCGAATCGAACTTTCTCGGAGGACATCATCATGTCCCTACACATTAGCATGCAGCACCATGAAAACCTGCTGCTTATTGGCGACCTGAACTTCGACATGCTATGTCAAGAGAAGTCGCAGACACTGAAGGACATTTAATTGTGACGTTTTCGACTTGGCAAATTTGATAAAAACACCTACCTGTTTTACAAAAAACTGTGATCCATCTCTAGTCGATGTCATACTGACAAATCGTTATAGGTCTTTCAAAAAATCCATGTCATGTGATATTGAGCTGAGTGATTGTCACCATATTATAGCTTGTGTGATGAAATGTAAAATTAAACCTCGCTCTCAGACCCAAATTCGGTATAGATGTTTCAAAAACCTTGATGAGAGTGAGTTGGTCGGTGATGTCGGGCGGGCAGCACTCCATGTGGCACATGTGTTTGATGACATAGATGATCTACTGGGCCCATGGGGTGATGCTTGGCGTGGTCATCGACCGGCACATTCCCATAAAGGTAAATAAACGGGGAATTAATGAAAGCTATCAACTTTAAGAAAAAACTAAAAATGGCGTATTTTCCTAAAATGTAAATTAAAAATGAACTGGGAAAATTACCGAATTCAAAGGAATAAGGTTACACAATTTAAAAGAGAGTTCNAGGGAACTAGGGAACCTAGGGAACCTAGGGAACCTAGAACCTAGGGAACCTAGGGACCCTAGGGAACCTAGGGAACCTAGAACCTAGGGAACCTAGGGAACCTAGGGAACCTAGGGAACCTAGGGAACCCTAGGGAACCTAGGGAACCTAGAACCTAGGGAACCTAGGGGGCTAGGGAACCTAGGGAAACTAGGGAAACCAGCAGGGAAACCATATTCATTTTATTGTGCCTCTACTGGAATCCATTACAGAAAATTACAATGCTGCTGTCGCTCTTATAAATCTAGTGATATCTTCGTATATAAAAAAATATATTCGCTGAACACTGATACATGTGTACGTGAATAATTTACACTAAAAATAGTCTGCCTGTATACGCACATACTTCCGAAAGCCTGTATATTTAAGCTACATTCAATAGCAATGGTGCATCTAAAAGTTTGACATCTATCTTTGCGTACAGAACATACACTAGTTCCACACTCGTGCAGTTATTTTCAAGCGGCGAGACACCAACATATTACAGAACAGATGATCTAACTTCATGAAAGGGTGAACTGGTAAGACATGACGCTAACGCAAACAGCGCAACATTTTAACACGAAAAGTTATTCGCACACCGGCAACACATTAAATAAAACATTGCTACGGCTGACAGAAATAATATCAGAATATCGTAACTGACGATGTTTGTTAATGTCTACACTACCTTACTTACAGTTCGCACACCTAAAGCAAACCGTTTTCGATAAATTCTTGAGGGAGTTTCCAGGACTTAAAACGCCTAAGACCAAGAATAACAATTTTAGCCGAATACTATATTTGTGCCTCGTATCATCCAACCAGCGATTGGTGAACAAAATCTTTCATGAACCGAATATTATTGCAACTCAGAAAATATAAATACGTTCTCAATTTCAAGGACGTTGTATGACCAAACGCAATGACAACCAATCTTTGAGTCCCTTCCAGGGTTACACCCTATTTTCCATGACATTTCAGACTTGGAAAATAATCATTTTAATACTCAAAAATTTTCGAGGACCCGTTAGAACCCTGTTATTGGACTACCTACAAACGCAGGTGGAACCCTGCCTCTTTTCGAATATGGTGCCTCTAACGTCACTAATGAAGAAAAGCGATGAAGACCGAAATGACGTGACAAACACTGTGGTTCCATTAGAGCGCCATGACGACGTTGATGATAAAAATGTAAAACTAATGTGCAAATACATGTAGCAAACATGTGTGACAAGTATTTACAAATGCGCACAAAAATAGTTGCTACTAGACATAATACTAGGCTAAAATAATATAGGTATAATATATAGGTATTTTATAGAGTATCCAACACCAACCCGTCAAGAAGAAACTAACGAGTGTTCGTGGGTTTTCAACCTGTCTAAACCACATTCATGTTTTTACGATAAACATGCGCGACATCTACCTCTATAAATTTTAACAGGAATTTTAACTTTAAATTAGGAATATAGACGAGTAGGAGTTAAACATGCAACTATAATAAAATGCAACAAAAGCCGCTTAGATGCTAAAACACTGCTCATGACACCAGAATAATAACAGCAGGGCCCTGACCACGGTGCGAATTGGATGTACCACAATTCATACCCACTTTCTTTAGACTAACACATACAGACGCCATTAACTACAGGATGACAAGGCAGTGTAAGGAAACCACTTACTCATATTTTACTAATAAATTACTGGAAAACCCAAGTAGAACTACGGACTTTGGTTTTAATTTGGCGTTTTACACGGTATTTTATTATTACACGGTCTATCTTTGGCTGGCTATATTAAGCTAATGCTTAATAATTTCTGCACAAATCACATACATGGAGAAAAAAAGGCAAAGGAAAAAAAACAATCTGCCAACTAAATGATATCTTGAAATAATTCAATCTTTATTTGACAAGTTGATTGCCCAGGGGCGTGTACAGGGGTGTCCAGGGGGTCCGGACCCCC
>NW_014578160.1:18467-25183 GCF_000485595.1 Priapulus caudatus
TCTTTTTCTTTTTCTTTTTCTTTTTCTTTTTCTTTTTCTTTTTCTTTTTCTTTTTCTTTTTCTTTTTTCTTTTCTTTTTCTTTTTCTTCTTCTTCTTTTCTTTTTCTTGCAAATGATAGGGGGGCGACCGCCCCCCCCACTGCCCCCCCCTGTCGCGCCGCCCCTGACTCTCGATAATTTCAACACAAAACGTGATTTATTTAAACAGATAATAGGTATGCAATATTCGCAAGCATATTTGATCTCTACTCTAATATTATGTTACCGCTTGTGTTCCTTGTTCCGTTGTTCTTGTTCCGTTATGTGAGTGTTTAATTATCATTCTAGCACCAATTTGCTTATTTTCACATCATGCACTTTTGGCCATGAGATACCAACTGTATATATATGTCACGAAGTCGAAGGAAGGTCATGATTTCATTAGGATAGGTGATACCTTACAGGGCCGTAGTGGCCTCCCAAAAAGTGCCACTGCAGAAATATGTAGCCGACGCGAGGGGTCAGGGGGTACTCCCCCAGAAAAATTTTGAAATGTAGAGCCTGGAATGTAGTACGTACTTCTTTTAAACGTGTCCAGTGTCATAGTATTGAATTTCAACGAAATCCTAGTCCTGGAAACCCCCATGTTCCAGAGACCCCCATTTTCAGGTCTGAGTTAATTCCAGAGCCCCCCCCCCCATTTTTGACTTTGCAGTGGCACATACCAACCATAATTTGGGGTGAGTGACCACCACCCCCCGGAGTTTCATCTCCTTGGTATATGTTGCTGCTTGGTTGTTGTTATCAGTTAGTTATTTGCATCCACGGGTAAGAATGTTCCGCTATATGCACGTTGTACGCCCACGTATCATGTATGTGCATAATTAAGTGTGTCCGCATGTGCTTTTGCGGTCAACTCCATTAGTGTGGAGTGTCGATAGCAATAGTTGTTTACCAGGTCAAAATATATACTTTGGACTATAGGACGTCGTTTATAAGGCCGACGCCTAGCTCTGCCGGTCTCGTCTGCCCGGAACTGCCACTGTCCACGTCTCGTTCCTTCACATAATCGATAGAAATATGCCAGAATTGGTAGAATTCGCGATTGAGTAAGTTTTGAAATCCAGCTTCGCGTTGCAACAATAATCGTATTAATCGCTAATAATGTGCTTGACGAACGAGTGATGAAATCCTAAACGCTTTCGAATGCTTTCGACTGATGTTAAATTATTTTATATGCGCTTATTATAGTCTTAAAATATAAGAAAGACCAACTATTTTCAACCAATAATTTATATAGTATTTTTTAAATGGGACTTTACTACTAGAGTGACTGTGTGGCGCGCTATAGCCATTAACCGCAAATTAGCTATTATTGGTGGCGTGAACCTTTAACATGAAATAGACGCTGTGAAATAATAACAGATAAAGTATATTCCTCAACTCTCGCACGTTGCAAGTTTCTTAGATGGTTTTATATAAACGCACAAGTGTACACGTCTTGCTGTTTGCTGCAATTAGCCGAAAATATCAGCAACTGGAAGTATGCTTGACCCAGCGTGCTTGTCATCATTAAACGGTAACTTTAGGAATCATTTTATATTTATTTTGAGACTTAGCAGGGGAAATACAGGCTCACGAGAACTTCACACGTTAATGTTGCACTTTGTTGCCTGTTTATTCACAGTGATGGCCTGAAGCCAGGGCAGGTGATCACCATTCAAGGAAAGATTCCAGATAATGTGGAACAGTGGACATCATTTTATTATACACTTATGCACTCGCGAACACACGCACGATCGCACACACTCACACAAACGCGCGCGACACACACCACACGCACACGGAGCGCACACACGCACACGCAGCGGCACACACACGCACACGCAGCGCACCGCGCACACACATCTATCTATCTATATATCTATCTCTCTCTCTCTCTCTCTCTCTCTATATATATATATATATATATATATATAGAGGAGAAGAGGAGATAGAGAGAGGGAGAGAGAGGGAGATAGATAAGTAGATAGATGGATAGATAGTTAGTGGAAATGTAAAATAGAATATGTAAACATTTAAAGATTGTAAAATGGTGCCAGTATATATATATATATATATATATATATATATATATATATATATATATTATATTAGAGAGACGAGAGAGAGAGAGAGAGAGGAGAGAGAGAGAGAGAGAGAGAGAAGAGAGAGAGATAGATAGATAGATATAGATATAGATATATCATATATATATTACATAGACAGAGGGAGGGAGGGCGGACGGATGTTTCGGTTGACAAAATGTATGTTAATTACATATAAAACAGTTTGTTCGACAACAGAAGATGTTTATTCTTATTTAACATAATAACTTCAGTTCATGTCACTATGTTGCATTATAGCAATTCATATATAGTATTATATATATATACATATATATATGAGAAGGATAATACACATGTGGCAAAATGTTTATGTATACGTATTTCACATGTGTAATTGCGATGTATAGTCACACTTGTATATGTTGCACGGAGATGGCGGCTTACAAAATATAGATTGGTGAATACAAATAAAACTTAGAAATACATTTTATGCTCGGATTATAATTAGTGGCATCGGTTAGGAATTACCGTTAGTATTATGGTTAACGGTAATGTTGGTGTTGTTAGGCTTATGGATAGGCTTTAATCAGTACACAGTGGCTCGTTGTCCGCGGTCAACTCATGGACAACTAGGATTAAATGCAAAAGCTTGTTATTCATGTGAGACGTGAAATATGTAAAATAGCAATTGCAATATGCAGTTGCAAAATGCAACATAGAAGCAAGCTAAGACGAGGGCTATGTGCCTATTATCGTTATGTCTATAGACACCGCCGCTTACAGAACATATTGAGTTTTGCTCTTGGTATGCAATTGACCCACATCATGCAAGTCACATAGGGACGAAGTTTACACTGCAAATATTCATCCCCGTAGAATAAACACCAAGCCATTCATGACAACGATATTTCAATGAGTAATGGTTTGCACTTTGCACGTATTAATAAATATCAAGGACCATGTCACTCTAACCCATTTTGTACGTGTGCGGGGGGGGGGGCTGGAATGTCAACATCGCACATATTCAGGCAAAATAATGTTAGCGATAATATTGGAAGTGTGGAATATTTCGATTTGTCATTCCGTGACTATAATCATATTAGCGGTGTACCTGATTGTCAAGGTATGGCCTATATTTCGTAGTCCATATATACATCGCCTACATGTCCCCGATTATAAAACGTATGACATACAAGTTGGGTGGGGCACCCAGTACAGAAAATCCGGTATTAGATATTCAAACACGAGACCAAATAGGTCGGGGTAATAAACGCTGCACATATAGGTAAGACGTGCATGGTATCTCATTATCTAAAACTGCACATCCACGTATGATAAAGGTATCCCATTATAAAACGCCAGACATGAGTAGGGTTGGAATATACCCCTACACACATATACCTAAGGTCAGGAGTACACGATAGCTTCTTCCGCTAGTAGGATGCGGATGACCCTCTCTAGCTATATAGGTAGCTCGGGTGCACGCGTATAAATCAAAACAACAGCCGCAAACAGACCTTTCACTCATGCCTGCTCAACCACATAACCCACTAGCAAAAGTCTACTCACATTGGTATCCTTATAATAAAAACAAAACATATAATAATAATAATAATAATTATTATTATTATTATTTTTTTTAAAGTGGACCATTGAATTAGCCGGTGGCTTCTGGGTTGACCGTGTTCATACCTGGGATATAAGGATTCAATCTAGAATTTTGCGCGGGATGTGTGCTGTTCCAAGTAGTGCGCTTTTCTGCACTTCTCGGGCAGTGTGGTGGCCAGGGAGTTCCTTGAGGCTCTTCTCAAGACCATTCTTTATAGAGCAAAGGGCTTCGACTACGCCTACCACTGGTACAACTCTCGTCTTAGTGTTACACATCCTGCTAATCTCGATCTCCAGGTATTTATATTTGGTGAGCTTCTCTTTCCTTCACCACGATGTTAGTATTATCTGGTAAGGCTACGTCAATTAGCAGGCATTATTTTTCTTTCTTGTTCTGGGGCAACAAGTTTCTGTCTGCACTGCCATATCCTACATGATGGTAGTATCCACGATGTTGGTAACTGGTCTTGGAGTATGTTCATACCACTTCTCAGGTACTTGCTCACCAAGTTCATTGCAGATTGACCAGATAGCTGGCTACCTTGTTATGGCGATTTATGTAATCGGTTGCAGCCAGCACTGTGCGTCCGGCGATGATGTGGCCGATGGTCTCCTAGCTGTGCCTTGCTGAGCATTCTGCACTTGCTGTTGACCTGTAGCTTGAGAATGTAACGTTGATGGTATCTGGTGTTGAGTGCTTGGTCCTGGGCTGCAATGAGCAGTTTTTCAGTCTCTTCCTTGATGCGGGGAATCAAAAATAGTGGAAGCGTTGAACATCGAGCTGGTTACCAACAATAATAAGTGGCTGATGAAGACAAGACGCCAACCATGGCGAATCGAACTTTCTCGGAGGACATCATTATGTCCCTAGACATTAGCATGCAATACCATGAAAACCTGCTGCTTATTGGCGACCTGAACTTCGACATGCTATGTCAAAGAAAGTCGAGACACTGAAGGACAATTTAATTGTGACGTTTTCGACTTGGCAAATTTGATAAAAACACCCTTACCTGTTTTACCAAAAAACTGTGATCCATCTCCTAGTCGATGTCATACCTGGACAAATCGTTATAGGTCTTTCAAAAAAATCCATGTCATGTGATATTGAGCGATGAGTGATTGTCACCATATTATAGCTTGTGTGATGAAATGGTAAAATTAAACCTCGCTCTCAGACCCAAATTCGGTATAGAGTTTCTTAAAACCTTGATGAGAGTGAGTTGGTCGGTGATGTCGGGCGGGCAGCACCTCCATGTGGCAGCATGTGTTTGATGACACTAGATGATCTACTGGGCCCATGGGGTGATGCTTGGCGTGGTCATCGACCGGCATCATTCCCATAAAGGTAAACAAAACAAGGGAAAACTGCCCCTTTTATAAACGGGGAATTAAGGAAAGCTATCAACTTTAAGAAAAAACTAAAAATGGCGTATTTTCCTAAATGTAAATTAAAAATGAACTGGAAAAATTACCGAATTCAAAGAATAAGGTTACAAAAACTTAAAAGAGTCCGTCCAACAACATAACTTGTATGGAAAGGTGTGCTGGTGGACACAAAATCACAGAGATTTCTGGCCTACCATCAAACCGTTCCTGAGTAAAGGTGCTTCAGGCGGTGAGGATGTCTGCCTTCTAGAGGATAATGCTGTCGTATCCGATCAGACATCTGTATCAAATATTTTCAATAATTTTTTTGTTAGTGTAGCCGATAATGTCGGAAGAGACCTGTCAGAAACAGGAGTTACGAGGCCATCCGAGTGTATGGAAGGTACGAGAAAAGGTAAACGCCAGGGCCACAAACTTATCTTCAACCCCATCAGCACTCCCCGGCAGGTAGAGCACATACTTGTCAAAATTGACAGTAAGAAAGCAACAGGCTCGATAACCTCTCTGTTAAGGTACTAAACAAGGTAAAACCAGCCATTATAGAACCTATTACTTGTAGGGGCGTAGATAGCGGGGGGGGAGATGGGGATGCATCCCCCCACTCATTGACGGTGGGGGGATGGCGTGTACAATTACCCCCCCCCTACTTCAGGAGGAAAATGGGGATTCAAAATTTCTGGGGGAGGAACAGCTGTTTCTTACCACTCTCCTGCTCGAAAACCTGCATTGGCCACTGTCGAGCATAACAAATTGAGCACCCCCTAACTTGAAAAATCGTTCGCGCGGCGCCTGTAGAGTACTGCTAACAAAGATTATGATTATGAATATTTTGTATGCATATCAAAAGTCAAATTTGAGTTCATCTCACAGGGGCGTAGATAGCGGGGGATGGGGTATCCCGCTCCCCCACACTTATTGAGGTTGGTGGCTTTCATCCCCCTACTTTCAGGAAGAAATTGGGAAAATTTAATATTTTAACAGACAATAAATACTGGATATTTATCTACAATTCCGTCGATCGCTAATCATCACGACTGCTCCTAATGTATTATTACACGAAATGGAAGCGTGACATACCATCTACCTGTAAAAATGGCTGTAACTGCTTTCAAGATGACTTTATTTACTGAAACTCAGCACGGTTAATTTTGACGGCATTCCGCTCATATTACGATTTTTTTTTGCAAATCCCGAAGACTTATGCAAGTTGCTCAGCGAAAGTTAACAGCCTTGCTTATTCAAAATTAGAATTAGACCTATGAAGTTTGGGATATGAACTTTCTCACGGGGGGATTGATAGGCGAATTCAATTTCACATCTCACTTTTTGGGCTGGAGGGGGGGGAACCTGGGGGTGCTGAGACCGCGACCGAAGTATATCCCGATTTTGGGTATAAAGGGTGACAATATGCACATTTGGTTTTTTTTTCCAAAATCTGGTTGTTTTCCTCATATTTTTGCAGTTTTACGTTGTCAGTATATACACGTTTTTATCAAAATTTCAGGAGGAGAATGATTCCAAGTGCTGTAGTTGTCCCAAACGGGGGTCGGTAGTACGGGCGGTCCCCCCCCAACTAATAATTTTCTGGGCAAAGGTATTAGCCGTACTGGTAAACCCAGTGCTTGAGAAGAT
>NW_014578160.1:25687-43258 GCF_000485595.1 Priapulus caudatus
ATTATTTCGCTGGGTCTATGACATTCCCAGGTGGTGGATACGTATCTACGGCGGTGACGTCATACTTCTTACTATCGGAATTCGTTCTGACGAGGACCGGGTGATAAGGAACAGCAACAATGGTGAATGGGGAGATGAAGACAGCTGCGACCCCTGCCCATTCAAGCCTGGAGATTCATTCGACGCCCAGATTCGTGTCCTCGAGGATGGATACAAAGTATACACAGCCGGGCGCATATGTTGCACTAGAATGCGACAATTCTTAATTCATGCGCACTCCCACGAGTATTGCCAATATGTGCACTGCGCGCACGCAGCATGATGGTGAACAGCTGTGTGTGTGTGTGTGTGTGTGTGTGTGTGTGTGTGTGTGTGTGTGTGTGTGTGTGTGTGTGTGTGTGTGTGTGTGTGTGTGTGTGTGTGTGTGTGTGTGTGCGCCGTGTTTGCCGTGTGTGTGTGTGTGTGTGTGCGCGCGCGTTCGTGCGTGCGTGTGCACGAGTGTCTGTGCGCGTGTGAGTGTCATTACGTAAATTTATTATATTATACGTAACGGTTATCCGACAATGACCGAACATCACGGCGTTTCTTCGGAACAGATTGCCTTTGACGGAGACGTCTACTGCAACTTTGACCACCGTGAAGACATCTCTTCAGCGACGCACATCAGGGTCAACGACGTTCAAGTAACAAACATCAGCGTCGAGGGCAGATCGGTAAGCGACAGAGAGAGATTGTGTGTGTCTGAAAGAGAGAGAGAGAGAGAGAGAGAGAGAGAGAGAGAGAAAGAGAGAGAGAGAGAGAGCGCGAGGGAGAGAAAGGGGGAAAGAAGGGAGGAAGGGGGAAATAGGAAGATGCAAAGAGCGAGAGTAAGAAATGGATAGAGGTGGCAATGGGAAAGGACAGACGGGGAGGAGGGAAAGAAAGGGGAGAGAAGGTAAGAAGGGGTAATAGGAAGATTGAGAGAGAGAGCGAGAGTGAGAAATGGATAGAGATGGAGATGGGAAAAGACAGAGGGGGAGGGACGGAGCGAGGGAGGCGGGAGACATGGGCGAGGAAAGGAGAAGAGAGAGAGAGAGAGAGAGAGAGAGAGAGAGAGAGAGAGAGAGAGAGAGAGAGAGAGAGAGAGAAATCGAGGGATTATAATATACCACTCTAAAAAGATTTATCATTATTGATTGCAGTCTCTCCCGGAAGAATACTTCAGTGAGACAAGATCGGACTTCTCCACGGGCTCCAGGGCCAGTGTTACCGGCATCGTAAGTGTGCACGCACCACGTCTCTATCTCATCGCTCGCTTTTTCCAAATTCGAAGGAACGAAAACGCATTTCTGCATTTGGACGTCGTGAAACTTAACTCGGAGCAACTAGTTGTCGTGTAATATGATCAGGAGTGAATAATAACAGTCTATAATAATCATAATCATAATCATAATCTATTATTATTCACTCCTGATATAATGCTCACCTCTTGATGTTCACCCGTTGCAGAAAACTCCCTACCACGCGAACATCCCTGGTGGATTGAAGCCAGGAACACTGATCCAACTCGTGGGAACACCGACGGATGAGGGCAACGATAAGTGAGCAAATTTCAAAATGCAAACAACGTGAAACCGTACGTGGCAGTAAATAATAAAAAGAATAAAAGTAGGAATACAAAGAAGGCAAAACAACAACAACAACAACAATAACATTAACAGCAGCAGAAACAACAACAAAAAACTACGACCACAACCACGATGTTTCGAGCCCTCAAATGGCAATGTTATTTACAACACGTAATTATTGAAAACTTGGCACAGATGGCTGTTCCGCCTTCAGACTGATATAGGTAGCAAGGATGCGGGTGAGCCGGTTGAGGACATCGGTCTGTCGTTCGCATGCCGCTGGGATGAAGACGCCATCATCATGAACAGCAGAAAGGTATAGGTCACGTGATAACTAGCTGCTACGAAAACACGGCGACAGACGTCAGTTTCAGAATCGCGAATATTTGCCAGAAAACCTACGACAGAACCATTACATCAAAAGCACATACGTTTTAGTATAAATTATGTGCGCTTGATTGTATATTCCGCGGGTATCACTAGTGTTCTCGTCGCCATGATTTATTCTGCTTCACGTACCCAACTCTTCTTTCACCAACTCGTTCAGTTAATATAGAATAAATGAACGTTCCAACGCTTAAAGCTCGCAGGATTATACTAATGACAAAACACTATCTACTGCTTGCTATTTTTTGCCATTATAAACATTTAATTAATTGATTTAATATTATTTAGATAAAATGAATGGATAATGGATAATATTAATGATGATCGCAATTAGCATTCTTGATTATTTTGCTAATATCGGCTCTTGTGCTGTGCATCAGAGAGGAGACTGGGGCGACGAGGAGCGCGGATTCATGGTGTTTGAGAAGGGAACGAAGTTCGATCTGGCATGCCTTGTCACCGACGACGGATACAAGGTAGGTGTGCGAGCGCGTGTGCCCGGGTGTTATATGCGTGCGCGTGGACGTATGCGATAGGCAATAAAAATTCTAGCACAAGGGTGTAAATCAGAAGAGAATAATAGGCCCCCGATACAGCCCCATTTCATGATGTCTAAAGAGCATTATAGTTCAGCTATGAAAGTAAGCCATACAGTGCACCACGGCGAATAAACACTCAAAATCTTGACGATTTCAGATTTCCGTTAATAACGGCCACATCGCCAACTTCTCCCACAATGTGCGAATGAAGCATGTTGATGTGATCTTCATCTACGGAGACGTCAAGATCGCCAACCTGTTCATTCACGAGTAGTAAACTCGCCGCAACGAGCGTCGTGTGCGACCACTAGGTGGCTCTAGTATAGAGGTTTCATGCGAGTTCTCCGAAATAGGCGGCTATGCCCTATATCTTGGTTACGCTAGTATAATCAACTTCAACTCACTAAAGGAAACACTATTATTGCGACTATAAAAATCTATAGAAAAGACAAATATTGGGATTCACGATACGTCAAAGAAACTAGGGAAACCAGCTGTGTATTAAGATATTCATTTTATTGTGCCTCTACTGGAATCCATTACAGAAAATTACAATGCTGCTGTCGCTCTTATAAATCTAGTGATATCTTCGTATATGAAAAAATATATTCGCTGAACACTGACTGATACATGTGTACGTGAATAATTTACACTAAAAATAGTCTGCCTGCATACGCACATACTTCCGAAAGACTGTATATTTTAGCTACATTCAATAGCAATGGTGCATCTAAAAGTTTGACATCTATCTTTGCGTACAGAACATACACTAGTTCAACACTCGTGCCCGTTATTTTCAAGCGGCGAGACACCAACATATTACAGAACAGATGATCTAACTTCATGAAAGGGTGAACTGGTAAAACACGACGCTAACGCAAACAGCGCAACATTTTAACACGAAAAGTTATTCGCACACCGGCAACACATTAAATAAAACATTGCTACGGCTGACAGAAATAATATCAGAATATCTACAGTCTACACTACCTTACTTACAGTTCGCACACCTAAAGCAAACCATTTTCGATAAATTCTTGAGGGAGTTTCCAGGACTTAAAACGCCCAAGACCAAGAATAACAATTTTAGCCGAATACTATATTTGTGCCTCGTATCACCCAACCAGCGATTGGTGAACAAAATCTTTCATGAACCGAATATTATTGCGGCTCAGAAAATATAAATACGTTCTCAATTTCAAGGACGTTGTATGACCAAACGCAATGACAACCAATCTTTGAGTCCCTTCCAGGGTTACACCCTATTTTCCAGGACATTTCAGACTTGGAAAATAATCATTTTAATACTCCAAAATTTTCGAGGACCCGCTAGAACCCTGTTATTGAACTACCTACAAACGCAGGTGGAACCCTGCCTCTTTTCGAATATGGTGCCTCTAACGTCACTAACGAAGAAAAGCGATGAAGACCGAAATGACGTGACAAACACTGTGGTTCCATTAGAGCGCCATGACGACGTTGATGATAAAAATGTAAAACTAATGTGCAAATACATATATGTAGCAAACATGTGTGACAAGTATTTACAAATGCGCACAAAAATAGTTGCTACTAGACATAATACTAGGCTAAAATAATATAGGTATAATATATAGGTATTTTATAGGGTATCCAACACCAACCCGTCAAGAAGAAACTAACGAGTGTTCGGCGTTTTTCAACCTGTCTAAACCACATTCCTGTTTTTACGATAAACATGCGCGACATCTACCTCTATAAATTTTAACAGGAATTTTAACTTAAAATTAGGAATATAGACGAGTAGAAGTTAAACATGCAACTATAATAAAATGCAACGAAAGCCGCGTAGATGCTAAAACACTGCTCATGACACCAGAATAATAACAACAGGGCCCTGACCACGGTGCGAATTGGATGTACCACAATTCATACCCATTTTCTTTAGACTAACTCATACAGACGCCATTAACTACAGGATGACAAGGCAGTGTAAGGAAACCACTTACTTATATTTTACTAATAAATTACTGGAAAAACCAAGTAGAACTACGGACTTTGGTTTTAATTTGGCGTTTTACACGGTATTTTATTATTACACGGTCTATCTTTGGCTGGCTATATTAAGCTAATGCTTAATAATTTCTGCACAAGTCACATACATGGTGACGTGCTGAAAATGGTGAGCAAATGAATACTGAACGATTCATAAATAATTTTAAACGATTAATAGCTCTAAATTAAGATGCAATCGGCTAGAAAATGAACACTATATTGAGTAAACGCCAAAACTTTCTATCGCGTTTTTACACCAATCCTCAAATTAATATTTTTGTACCGTGAAGCTATTTAAACTCATTAAATTTCGATCATAAACCATTAAGCCCAAGTGGATGACTTTTTAGAAAAAACTAAAATAGAAATAATAAAATGTCTAATTACTTTATGAATCGGCCTTGAGAGGTACGTGACAACTGCAGCCACAGAAGGATGGGGAGCGTCTATGCAAACCCTGGATTAGAATTATGCCATCGAGTCCGCTTATAATTATAGGCATTTGTGTCAGTGATTAAGGAGTGGACCCGATTGCTTGGCGAATGGCGGTCGAAAGGGAATGGAACATTCATTCACACACGCAAGCCATTGCACCTCCTGCAAACGCAGTCACGTGGGTTCAATAACCAATCTACAGACATTAAGGAATGGACAAATCCTTGTGACCCTCTCACCGCCAGATACATACTCTACCAGGTCCAAGACCAACTCTTCATACTGCTGTGTGATAATCGGCATAGCTATGAGGCTAATCTCTACTAATATCGTACATTTCCAGATTGCACATGGTGACAGACGTCAGTTAAAAACATGACAAAACACGCGGTCTCTAGGCCAACACACATTACAACGGGTTCCTACGACTACGGCTTGTAAAAAAATACGTCAGACACGTCGACGAAAATATTCTAAAAATATGTACTGCTATACGTAATGAGTTCAGTACGTTTTTAACATCGATACAAAACGCATTTTACATGCATTTATTTACACAATAAACAGAATTTACGAAAACAGTTTTTAAAAATGGGGCTTACGTGCAAAAAAGTAGTGCTGAGATATAAAACTTTAGTGTAATTTTACGTTTTCTTCTTCCTCGGTTCTTCTCGCAATCAGTACTCGTTGAACAATTACGGAATTAGGAGGGTAATATTGTTGTTGTTTCACTTGTTGTCTATTTGGGCTGTAACAAGTCTGTCCATCTTTGGTACGACATATAAACAAATTAGCTAGTCACAGGCTGCTCGCTAAGGTATTTGGACAGCAGTTACCTCACGCAGTTGTAATACATAACGGTTGTAAGGTCCCGTGTGGCTCTCGATAATCGAACAGACGTGTGCAAACAGCGATTGCGGGCCACGTGAAAGTCGGGAACTATTCTAACTCGTTAAAACGTGCTTCATAACTAAATAAAACGCGAGCGCGCGTTGGGAGCGTGTCGGGTGCACTAGTTCTCCCACACAAAGTCGGCTTTACCGTCCAGTGCGACAGTGATTGGCACTCAAGCAAGCGGGCACTTCAGACGTGCCGGATGCAGCAGTCTCAAAACACGTACGGTACAATTCGGTACTTGACCTTCTCGCAGTAGCGGTCCCACGCGTCACCGTACTTCTGTCGGCACGCGTGCTCGTCCCGGATTGCGCGGTGCACGAGCAGCACGGCAAAGTAGATCGGGTAGAACCACGGCGGCAGGTGGCGGAATCCTGTGTTCCAAAGGGAAAAACGCTTCGTTTAGGAAATCGCCATCGTGCGACGGACCTCACAGTGGCAACTCGTGGGAGATGGGAAACTGTTGAGACGTCGGTAAGTGCACAGCGGATACTGTATCTGGTAGCACCCACGTCAGACTTTTGAGACAATGTTACAACGACGATGCTTGTAAATATTTGTATTCCATCATTTCTAATGGAGAAGCGATTTCCACGAGGATCCTTTTTATGTACGAGTTAGCTGAAGATTTTTTTGGCAAGCTGTACAGGCACAATGCTGACAGAAGAAGCAGGATGGTTGAGTAGTACTCACCACAGGGCAGCGACCAGGCGACAGCCATCAGCAGATCTCCCAGGTAGTTAGGCTTCCTCACGAATCCCCACCAACCAGAGATGAGGAGTCGCTTGCCAGACGGTGTTGCGATGCTTTTCAGATCTGTTGAAAGGTCGACAAATACGTATAAACACACATCTGCAAAAATTCCACCTGTAGCCTTGTAGATGGCACCACAGTGCCCATTTAGTTTTATCCAGGTATCTTCGAGTAGGTAACCAACCTGTCAAGCTTCCCCACCAGTTTTATATGATCTTGAAGTTAACGTAATCACAGAAACAAATAAAGGGTCAGACAAACGTGTTATAGGAACATATATGCGTACAAAATAAAACAATTACACACGTTAGTACAGGAAAAATAGCATGACTCTAATGGGAAAAAGAACTTACGAGAAATACTGGGATGGTGAGGATTCTTCCGGAAGGTGTCCTTCTCCTTGTTTGCCAGTCGGAAAATCCAGAATCCAATCACTGAGTTTGCAAAAACATACGGAACGGAAAATGTAACACCGCTAGTCAGAGCACCGGACCACATCAACTATTTATTGATTCACATGCTTACTACACAATACACATCCAGCATTCACGACGTGTATTCTACATTTATATTACGTAAACATGTTTCTTATCAACACAGTGAAAATTGGCAGCAGGTGCACAAGGAAAACGCAGTCGATAACGATGCTGCAAGCTGGATTCGTGGTGCTCAGCATGTCACGTGGACTTACTGTTCAGCAGGAGAATAGCCACTAGAGCGTAGTTGTGCACGTGCACAGAGCTCCTGTGATCGAGCAGGTAGCGTGCCTGCAGGGAGTAGACAAATGGCACCCAGACCAGGTCACCAAATGCCAGCATCCAACCGAATCCCTCCTGTGTGATGTCAAAGGTCGTGAGCACCGATTCCTGCAAGGCAACCATCACTAAGTTTTAGCATTCATCTACACTACACGATACACCATCAAGTTTTAGCACTCGCCTGTGACACTGTGACAGTACATAATGCCTATACATAGGCATTATATGTAGCCAACTCCACACACAGTGCAATTTGAACAAGGGCTTGCATCTATACACAATACAATCGTCACAGCTTAAACACGTACACGAGTCTACATGCACTGCTATCATTGCTGGTTCAACACGTGATTGAGTCTACACACAATGCAAGCTATCTTAAGTTGCTAAATTTCTCTAGAATAAGATATAATTCTCCCAGATCAGCACAATACTAGGCAAGGAATTGAAAATGCAAAAAAATAAGGGTGCCCGGTGCAGTGTTTGCCAGTGAGCAGAAAAAGCTGTAGGCCTGCAGGGCCTATAGCTTCTAAGCTGCAGGCGCCCACCAGCAAAGCGTAGGCCCCGCAAATTTGGAGGGCAAATTACAGTAATCGAGGAAACAGCATATCTAATGTCTTTCTTATTTTAATTAGTCATTCATCAAAATGCCCATAATCATAATCCCTGTTATTTCCTTCCTCTCGTCGATGACATTTAGTGCTTCGTGCCGGGCTCAAATTAGGAAACCGCCACAATTCGTTTGTTATATTAGCTCCTTGGGTAACTACAACTTTCCCTTGACAGCAGAGAGCCACCGACTGGGTGAGCGTCGGTACAGCATCGGGACTTCTATGGGGTCTGGGGCCAGAAACAATTCTGTGAAACTTAATAAGCTCTGGAGATCAATCTAGAGCCATGTTCAAGGTACTCCAATAGCTTACAACTAGCAACCACTTTTCTGGTGAAAAAGCAACAAAATTAATGTAAAATTTACACTACTGTAAAAATTTTGATGGGCACTCGGGGAATTCCCTGTGTTGGAGTGTGTCCGAAGAAATGTAATTTTGTAGACATACAAGCTCTTACGTAGGGAAGCTTTGTATTTAGCTACACCCTGTATAAATGTATAATAGTTTTTTCCCAAGCGTTAAAAAACACATATGACACGGTAAGAACCCCGAGTGGAGTGCGACGATGGCCTGGTACACTGCTGTTTGCATGACTAGTAAGTAAATCCACGCCGTGCTTTGCGAGCTACAGTGACTTAATTATGACATGTGTGCTCTGGGTAAAACTTGAAGACGCAGATTTATTCATCTATGTGTAGTGTATAATCTTCACCCATGCAGTATTAACTTATCTAAATCTTTCTTAATATTATCTTAAAACACGTTATACTGCAGTCGTTTGTGTCAAAATCCGACGGCAGTGATACTTGTATTGTCTCTACATCCAAACGTGAAATCGCGCGGGATGTGAATATACTCCACAACCTAGCGCACAGTCGAACAGTGAGGCCCCTAACCTGGCCAAACACAAGCTAAGGGTTCAACCGATACATGCCAAAAGTAAGCTCCCCACCCACTTCTCTATCGATTCTTTGAGGTATGCCAACGCTCGCTACTGATGCAGGAACCGTGTGCTAACCTGTGCGTCGCACATCCCACGCAGACGTCTTCTTGAATGCCAACTAAAGTTGATTGCAGTGGGCGAACGCATTGTTTACCATGTCGGCCCTATGTCACTGTTATAATCACCGGAATCTAGTTTCAAAAATACCCCTGGAGTTAATATGCATGACAGATTTCTACAGGTAACAGTTTTTCTCAGTTTTCGAATTTTCGTGATCCCAAGTAAGCTGTACGGATCAGCGGCCTGTTGGCTCATCAAGAAGCTGTAGGCCCGCGCAATCAGAAACGTCGGCGGCGGGCCCGACGGCCGACGTGCAATTTCGAAACACTGCCGGTGGCCTATACACACATCGTATAGCGGAGATCGGTACCGCACAGAAGTCGTGCTGACCATGACTGTAAATCACACGTCGGTATGCGCAGATGAGAAAGGCTTGAAAGCCCTCCTGTGAAAAGAAGATAAAACCAAAGTCGCACAATGTAGCATCTCAGTGGCAACTGTCCGCGGCTACGCATCGTACTTTACCTGTCATGGAATAGAGCATCAAAAATACTGTAAAGAAACGTGGCCAGCCCGACCACCATCCGTCAGAGGATCACAGATGGACTCGCCATTGTCCCTACACATCCCCTTTGCGACCATGCACATGTTTACTGCAACAATCCTTAACTAAACGTGATTCGAGAGGGGAGAGCGAATAGCGGGAAATCTACAGTATCATCGCGATCAAGACTTGTCATTATTACATTACTCTTTGTCACGTTAAGGGCATTCCCACGTGACTCAGTAACACGACTGACGTGACTGTTTTTGTCATTTCTGAACATTCGCCTCAGCATCTTAGACAACGTTCAGTACTTCTTTCCTAAACGTGTGCGTCGTGATGCTGCGTGCACCGTGTGTATGTTGTGTGTGTGTGTGTGTGTGGTGTGTGTGCAGTATAATTGGCTTTCAACAGGAGAGCTCTAGTAAACTCACGCAACCAAGTGAGTCCAGGTGCTCAAGGCTCACCAAAAAAACTTATCAAGATGCAAGTCTGCGGCATGCGAGGGTTCAGCTCAGTGACCCGAGGACAGAATCGTAAATATGTGCCCTGCCTGAAATGTGCACCCATCCCTGATTAGCCAGATGGACAACGGGACCATGTGTCTTTCAGAAGCCCTCAACTCCCAATAACATCAATACCTTCAACACGCTCAGTACACATGGTCATAAACAGTGACTCCGAAAATTTCTGCTGCAAGACATGTTATCGAATCAATACACACGCGGTGGGCAACACACGACTAAACCTGGATTCAATTTAATAATAACCCATTCTTAATCACTGTCCCTCTAACTTACCTGGATCACACTTAATAATACCCTTCTAAGAACACTGTCACTTCTACAACATACCAATTGATTTACTGAGCGACTGATTTTACTCGACTTACTGGTATTTGGTGATCCATCATTTAACACTGTCTATTCTGTCTATAGGCTTTTTAAGCTCAATTTATACACAAATTTTATTGCGGTTTGCAGAACATTAAAACTTTAAATGTACAAAGTCTTTCTTATACAGGCAGGCTTCTAAAAAAATTCAAGGACTTTTCAAACATCCGGCTAAAATCAACATTACTTAAAATTCAGGTACTTTTCAAGCGACTCCCCTCAAATCCAAGGACTTTCAAAGACTGTGCGAACCATGTCATGTAACTTGCCCCTTGCGTTATACTGACAATAATAGGTCTGTTTTTGTTGGTAGTAAACGGCAAACAAACAACCACGCGCAGAGGAAGCTCCCTCTCACTAACCGATCACCGACATTGCTATAAATATCGCACTTTGCCAAGTGCATTTTTGGTATCGAGCATGAATAAGGCACCTACAATGTGCGTACAAAATCTGTCAGTTCTGACGGAGTTGGACGACATTATTGTCATAACACAGTCCCACCCATTCTCCAAAATCTCCAAATACAATTAAGATTGAACCGAACACACCCCATTTCGCACACCTCTACTAGGTTCCTTACGCATGCCGTGTAGCAGCCGCCCCGTCCCTTCACCTACCAGCATTTCCGTAATGGGTTCACGGCAATTGTTGGCGGCACGGCGAGCCCTTTCAGTAAACAGATGAACAGGACATCGACAGAGTGAGAAAGACCATTCGCAGTACAAGCCAGCTGCAATGTAGTTGCGGTAGAAACCGAAGCAGCAAGATCGATACTTAAGTACAATCTGTGCACAAGACGAGACCTGGCGAAGCTGACCACAAACGCAAGACAACTCAAAAGTGACACAGTTGCGTTAGATGTTAGACTCCAAATGTATCTATCGAAGTACTTGAAGCAACAAGGGTTGAAGGAGTTATATTCGTCAGATTCACATCGAATAGTTGGTCCGGCAAGCGTAAGTAATTCTGAGTGGTTCCTGACACCCAAGTATTCTCGTTCATTTCACCCCTTTACCACATGAGTCAGCACTCAACTTTAGATTATATACTTGAGGACATACGTGCAGCAATGACTACCCTCGTGCCTTGATGGAAGCGGAATCCATAGATCATGTTGTTGTGATATACGACCACGAAGGTTTTTTACCTACGGCAAATTCTTCTGCTGGATCAGCCAACTTAAAAGAAAGAGAATTTATATGCATTGCACTTTTTAAACACTCACGTATGCACGCGCACATACACACACCATGCATGCACGCACAACACATCAGCATGCAATTTACCATTGAGACGGTAGCTGAGAACGATTGCCCGAGACGCAAAGGCTGTCCCTGTACGTATGCGCCCATAGGTAACAATGCCAACAGCACCTGTGCAACGAACTCCAGCCCAATGTATCTGCAGTTGGCCTGCCCAGTTGAAATATGCATGCGACGCTGCACCGAGGTAGCTCAGGTCTCTTGAAGAATACGCCTTTCCCTGCAACAAAGTAATCATTACAGATTATTACAAACAAACTTAATTAAAAATATATATAATTAAAATGTAACATTTCTATACTAGAATAAAATTATCCACTTTATGAGACCACTGATTCATCATCTCACAGAACGTAAAGCAAAACAAACTGGAAAGCAAATAATCACAAAGCATGTGATATTCTTGTGTTAATATATACAATTTAGTGATTTTCGTTATGCCAAAGTTTATTTCACACAAAATCAAATCAACTAGATGACACATGTTTGCCTCAGCTGCGAAGCCCACATGCTACTTACATAATTACAAAAAAGGTGTTACCTTTTCAAGTTTTTTTTGCAGCGTTAAACAAGATGTCAACTTCATTTGCATGAAATGCACCGAGTGCCAGGTGTTTTGTAGCGAGTAGATACCTTTGTAACAGGTGAAAATAGAGAGGAATCATCACGGTGGCTGGCAGCATCAGCATCGTTGTCATGCTCGATAAGCACCAACCAAACTGCCCTTCTGCAATCCGTCCTCCTCACCTTCTCGCTGCGAGCATTTGCTTGATATCTGCGTCCATCGACTCTGGCGCTGGGTGCTCCCGAAACATCATAACATAAATAAATACATATTAGTAAGGAAGAACAAAAAATGAAAGTCGCATTGGTAACTGACAAACAGCTAACATCATTGCTCTTCCATCTCGAACCGAGAGCCTTGAACCTAAGAGGGCATATGAAGCCACGGGTCTTAAACCATGTAAGCTCCAAATGCGGAAATTTCAACACGGTGGAATCCAGTACTAGTGCGTATTCAGAAATTGATGGGGGCGCAAGTGTAACCTTGGCTTTCCGCCAAGGCAGGCCCTGCTGTGCCGTAGACATGGCAGTGCTAGGGGGGTCTGGGCATGCCCCAGAAAATTTGAAAATATTTAAGTCCATTCTTTCCTGCAATCTGAGGCACTAACTGTGACCATATTCTCATGTCTGATAACACATCTCACATAACCTAAAGCTCAACCCTACAACCCCTTGCCTGATTAGCAACAAACTAACGCCGACACCTTGCAGACAGCGCCTGTTGACTAGGGCTATTCCATTATACCGTACAGACATGCCAGATACAAAATGCCTGAAAAAAAACAATGTGTCCCAAGCGAACAGATGAGAACAATCAGTGCAAATTAAACCTAGACATCGTAAAAAAGAAGATTCCACAGAAATGAGGAACGGTTGGAGACCCTGATGAAAGCATACAGAAAACTGTCAGTAGCTTGTGATTCCCTGCCGCCATCTGAGATACGACACAGAGCAACATGTGCAAGCAAACTGATCGTGCTAGCCGGGCCAGGAATCAAGCAAAAATCCCCCTGCGTTCCCCGTGATACCCTTGTTGGTGCTGGCCAATGGCAGCCAGGCGAGCCGAAGTCCGCGTGGGAGTATCCGGCCCGAGTGACCTCACTTCAATGCCTTTCACCTCCTTACGATCTGTACGTCTTTGTCTCGCTCAGTGTGGTTATTCATTGCCGGCGTTGACGTATCGAATCGTGTGGTGCGTGATCGCGATGTGGAACCGAGACCTGAGGTGTGATTTAACGGACATGCAAGCATTGTAGAAAGCTAGGGCCAGCAATTAAAAATATTTTGTTATTTGCCCTCGACCCGACCAGGCTGACAGTTCGGGTTAGGTAGGTAGCTTTTGTTTTTTTTAGTTGAATTTTTTTGGGTCTTTTACAAGATTCAGCATGGTGTCCTACATGCTCGGTGGTGCTTTGCTGCCGCAGATACCTTTTAATGTTGAATGTTTGTTTTTGCTTGTAACTAAATCAAAGCGTATAAAAAAGAGAGCGTAATACTGAACATGCTGAAACACCATGTGGCAGTATCTAGTCAAATAATAAACTTCCCGGTTTTATTTTGACGATTTCTTTGCAGTATTATTGATTCAGCTGTCCTACCTGTTTTAAGTATAAAACAAACCGGAGATGTCCCTACGATTGCACCCTACGCCTGAGATAATAAGCGTGAAAATCTGGTATTTTCGTCGAAAACGCGACTCGAGATCAATTGTTTACTGGGCGATGCTTCTTCGCTTTGAGAATAACTCCGGGAAAACCATCGCGTGTTTCCGCCAATGATTGACTAACTGAATGAATGACGTCCTGTGTATTGATTGCCATAGTGTACGACCCCCACTGTGCCCACCTCCCACCGAATTTATTTTGAATGAGTCGTTTCTTGTGATTAATGATTGCTATTTGTTATGGTTGTGTTCGTTAATTTGTTATGGGTTGTATTAGGTTGTTTCTAGGTGGTGCTTGTCTTGGTGATTAATAGTTTGTGTTCTGCTGTTTCTGCTACTATGGCCTGGTTGAGTCGTCTATGTCTGTTCTACAGAGTGTTAGTATGTGTTTATAGTGGTACTGGTTGATGTTGTGAATACTTTTTGGAGGGTGTTTTGTGTTTTGGCGGCTTTGGTTTTTATGTGGTATTGGTTTTGGTGATGGCGGTATTGTTTTTTTTGGTATGGTGGTTTGTATAGTAATCTCTGTAGTACTGCGTGAGTCAGTGCTCCATGGCGCCTACACACGCGGGCGACCGAACGCAATACAGCTGCCACAATAGCGAGAGAAGTCACAAGTAAACACTGACTGAGTCGGTTTTCGGCGAAAATACCAGATTTGACGCTCATTAATCTCAGACATAGGGAGCATCGTAGGAACCAGCCGTTTGTTTTATATTACAAGGTAAGACAGCTGAATCAATAAACGCAGAAGAATCGTCAAAATACATATGGGCAGTTCTTAATTTGACTAATACTGCAACAAATGGTTCCAACCATTTCACCGTTGTAACGCCTCTACCCTTCGTTTAATTACGCCTCTTAATAAAATGTAATTGGGCCCACAGATTTTATATAAATGTACAGAGATATCAAATTGTAAAAAAAATAGGAAAGGTCAGGATAACATTTTTGAGTCGGCCCCTTTTTGGCGTCGTCGAGTGAGGGCAAACAAACAATCATTTTTTATTATGGGCCTAGTCATGATACAGTAACATGACTACGTCACACCTGTGACAGACTCACTCACTGAGCTCCAGAAAGACGTTTACTAAAATATAAGTCAGTTTACTTCAGTAATGTAAGTCTCATAGTCTAATCTCCAACACTTAGTTTAAGTTGTTTACTCAAGTTGAAAAACAGCTACAGCTGTTTTGTAGAGTTTATTATATATGCATTAAATGGATCTTAAGTATTTATTCTTTACTATTTAGACTGGTGAAAAGGACAAGAGATAGACACTACATTGCATATCCTACATTTCTATAGCTTGTGACAAAAACCTGTTTAACAATCCCTCTGAGAAACATTCCTGTCCATGTAGAAACCATCGCTAAGTTGTGTACAATCCCAGATTAACGAATGTATGAATTAGATTAACAAAAAACTACACGACGTAGGCAGTGGACGACTAACTAACTGTTCTTTCGCAACCTACTTCTAGCCGGCGATGTTGCTAGCACTCTTTGTCTTTGCTGTGCGTGTGCGAGACTTCGCGACCCTCTGCTCCGGGATCCGTGATCCCCGCGATCTTGCTGTGATTTAGATGGGACCTGGAGGGCTTGTTGAAATAGATAATCGCAGCTTTCGTACACTGACAATTTTAAGATTCTGCAAGCTACATTTACTGAATAAGTACACACAGTCCACACAAAACACTGCACAGCATGTACGCACGACACAACGCACGCACGCACGCAACTGACACGCGCGGGGTGCCGGCCGGCCTGCAGGGACGCGGAGAGGGATCACCCACGCACGCACACCGCCACACCAAAATTCAAACCAAAACTCTGCACATCTATCAAAAGAGGCTCAAGCTTTAAAAAGGTTTCTATGATTACGATATGTCAAACCAAATTGTGTGTACGAACGTCCCTGGCGTTTGGGCAACTGTAAACATACACTATAGTCTAGAGTACAAGTCTGGATTAGCAAGTCTCAAACACCTTGGAAAATCAGCTCACTCGTGCAGCAATACAACAAACCACACACACCCAACGGGACAAACAGCGATCGGCTGATCCATAATGACCTACGAATTCAAACACCGGGCCACAGTGCGAGATTGCAGTAAATGTAATTATCAATGTCTTATTGGCCCTGAAATCACTTACTCCTTGCCATACCAATTTTCATAGTGGCAAACTTGTAGGGAATAACCACAAGTGCTTACAAAAATGAGAAACGAGGTTAAATAGTGACCAGTGAGAGCCAAACACTTAATGGGATATGTAACAGAGACACATCAAAAATCATCAAAGAAATTTGCCCAAGGACAACAGGTTTTCCTTTTTTCTTTCAAAATAGGATCAAATTGAGATGGGAAATGAGCTTAACATTTTCATAAAATGGACAGTCAAATACTATGCATTTAACCATTCCTTCATAGTTCCGTCATTGTTAGATGCATAAGTCTGAATCGTATTATGAGATAGTGAACCAATTCTTAACCATTCTCACTCTACTAGTAGCTGGTATCAGCAGGTGAGCAGGGCAGAACTAATGGTAGAAAACTGAAATTTAAAAATGAACCGAGTGCACAGCTGGTAACTCTCGTAGCGTCAGATCCTGTATATTCAACATTCAAATGTAAGGATCTACATAACTCCGCCTGGGAGCAATAACAGGGCAACGCTGACAGAATGAGACCACCAGGGCAAATGCGTATAGCGGCAGATACCAACCTTACAGATCATTTTTGTTTGTAACAAGACCCGCAGCTGTATCAATACAGCAGAGATTTTTTTATTACTTTTTTAATATACTGGCAACAAATTAAATGTAAACTGTACCCACAATGTTTGGCTAATAATACTCTTGATATACCAACAGAGTTTGGGTGTGCACTGTGTAGCCTTGGATGTGTTATATGCAAATGGCAGATTTTCCCCTGCTCAATCTGGATTTGTATTTATTTAAAATTGGCAGCAAACACTTACACGTCCAAATTCACACAACAAACTAAACAATCAGAATATAGCTGAAATAATCTTTACCTTAAAATCTTAAATAACCTAAAAAATGTAAATGACTCAACTACTATTCAGATTTCACTTAGAATTTGCTGCTGCTGCTTTTTATGCAACTAAATATCCACATGGAACTGATTGAAGCACATTTTCAATTTCAGGAATGTGGTCATAACATGGACAAAACCAGAGCTCAGTTTTTAACGCCTGGTCAGGGTCTTCTTAAATACACAAGAGGCACAGTGCGCACCGCCGTTGGCAATTTAAAGAGAGTTTTACTTCTCGTTCTAGGTTATTTCAGCATAATTTAGGTAATAATTACGATAACATAAAAAAGTTTTCATGGTTCAATCACATTAGAAATATTTTTTTAAAAATGTTTAAAACATAACGACTACCGTGTGATTACAACGACGGTGGCGCACTCAAAGCGCACGATCTATAAGTTGCGCAAAACACTTACTCCAGCCAGGACAGACGAGGTGTTTCTTCACTTTTATTCATTAAAAACAAAGGATTGTAATCATCTTAATAAACGACAATATAGTTTCAGTATATATGGTATAAACTTGCCCTAAATGAATATCATCGGTTACATAGCGCTTTAGGT
>NW_014578160.1:43283-62791 GCF_000485595.1 Priapulus caudatus
AATAGCCAGGACAACCATCTGATCCAACTCGTGAGACACGCGCGACGATGAGGCCACGATAAGTGAGCAAATTCAAAATGCAAACAACGTGAAACCGTAGGGTGCAGTAAAATATAAAAGAATAAAAGTGAGGATAACAGAAGAGGGCAAAACAACAACAACAACAACAATAACATTAACAGCAAGCAGTAAACAACAACAGAAAAACTACGACACAACACGATGTTCAGAGCCCGTCAAATGGCAATGTTATTTACAACACGTAATTATCTGAAAACTTGGCACGATGGCTGCTATCCGCTTAAGACTGATATAGGCTAGCATCAGGATGGGGTGACGGGTTGAGGGACATCTGGTGCTTCGTGTGCATGACGCTGCGGATGATATGACGCCATCTATCATGAACAGCCAGAAAGTGGATACGTTCAGTGATACAGCTGTTACGAGAAACAACGGCGACAGACGTCAGTTTTCAGAACATCGCAATATTTAGCAGAAACCTACACAGAACACATACATCAAAAGCACATACGTTTCTAGTAAAGATTATGTGCGCTTGCCTTGTATATTCCGCGGTTACACTAGTGCTTCTTGCTGCCATGATTATTCTGCTTACACGTACACCAACTCTTCTTTCACCAACTCGTTTCAGTTATATAAGAATAATAAAGTTCCAACGCTTAAAGCTCGCAGGATTATACTAATGACAAAACACTATCTGCTGCTTGCTATTTTTTGCACTATAAATCATTTAATTTAATTGACTTTAAATATTATTTAATAAAATGAACTGGAATAATGGATAATATTAATGATATCCCAATAGCATTCTGAGTTATTTGCTAATATCGGCTCACCCTCGTGGTGTTGACGAGTTGTTTTAGTGGCTGTGCACCAGGCGAGGACTGGGCGCGACAGGGAGCGAGGCGGATTCATCGGTGTTTGAGAAGGGAACGAAGTTCGATCTGGCTGCCTTGTCACCGACGACGAATCAAGTAGATGTTGCGAGCGCGCGTGGCCCTGGTGTTATCATGCGTGCGCGCTGACCGTATGCGATAGGCAAAAAAATTCTCTAGCACAAGGGTGTAAAATCAGGAAGAGAAAATAGGGCCCGATACAGCCCAATTTCATGATGTTAAAGAGCATTATAGTTCAGCTTATGAAAGTAAGCCATTACCAGTGCAGCCACGGGCGAATAAACACTGCCAAAATCTTGACGATTTCAAGATTTCGTTAATAACGGCGCACATCGCCAACTTCGTCCACAAATGTGCCGAATGAAGACATGCTTGATGTAGTCTGCATATACGGAGACTCAAGATCGCAATCTGTTCATTCACAGAGTAGTAAATCGCGCAACGAGCGTCGTGTGCAGACTACTAGTGGCGTCTAGTATAGGGTTTCATGCGAGTTTCCTCCGAAATAGGGCGGCTATGCCCTTATCTGTTACGCTAGGTTTAATCAACTTCAACTCACTAAAGGAAACACTATTTTGCGACATATAAAAATCTATAGAAAGGACAATATTGGGATTTCACGATACGTCAAAGAAACTAGAGAGAACCAGACGTGTTTAAATATTCATTTTATTGTGCCTCTACTGGAATCCATTACAGAAAATTACAATGCTGCTGTCGCTCTATAAATCTAGTGATATCTTCCGTATATGAAAAAATACTATTCGCTGAACACTGGACTGATACAGTGTGTACGGATAATTACACTAAAAATAGTCTCCTGCATACGCACGATACTCGAAAGACTGTAATATTTAAGCTACATTCAATAGCAATGGGGGGGCGGCGCGGCGCCCCGCGGGGGCCTGCATCTAAAAGAGTTGACATTCTATCTTTGCGTTACAGAACATACACTTAGTTCAACACTTCGTGCGTTATATCAAGCGCGAGCACAAACATATTACAGGAACAGATGATCTAAACTCATGAAAGGGTTGAACTGGTAAACAGTAGCGCTAACGCAAACAGCCGCAACATTTTAAACAGAAACAGTTATTCGCACATCCCGCAACACATAATATAAACATGACTACGGTCTGACAGAAATAATAGCGAGAAATCTACAGTCTCACATACCCCTTACTTACAGTTCGGCACACCTAAAGCAAACCATTTTCGGATAAATTCTTGAGGGAGTTCCAGGACTTAAACACGCCAGACCAAGAATAACAATTTTAGACGGAATACTATATTTTGTGCCTCGTATCTACCCAAACCAGCGTTTGGCTGAACAAATCTTCATGAAACCGAATATTATGGCGGGCTCAGGAAAATATTAAATACTCTCTAATTTCAAGGACGTTGTATGACGTCAACACGCAATGACAACCCAATCTTTTGAGTCCCTTCAGGGTTACACCCTATTTCCAGGACATTTCAGACTTGGAAAATAATCATTTTAATTAATCCAAAATTTCGGGCACCGCTAGAACCCTGTTATTGACTACGTAAAACGCAGGTGAACACCCTGGCTCTTTTGCGAATTTATTGGTGGCCTCTAACTCACTAACGAAGAAAAGCGATGAAACGACCGACAATGACGTGACAAACACTGGTTCCATTAAGCGTCATGACGACTGTGATGATAAAAATGGCTAAAACTAATCGTGGCTAAATACATATAGTAGCAAAAATGTGCTGATCAAGATTTACAATGCGCCACAAAAAATAGTTGCACTCAGAAGCATAATACTAGGCTAAAATAATAAGGTATAGATATATAGGTATTTTATAGGGTACTCAACACCAACACCGCTCAAGAAGAACACTACGAGTGTACGGCGTTTTCAACCTGCTCTAACCAGCATTCCTGTTTTTTACGAATAAACATGCTGCGACCTCTTACCTCTATAAATTTAACAGGAATTTAACTACTAAAATTAGAACATAGATCAGTAGGAGATTAAACATGAACTATAAATAACAATATGCAACGAAAGCCCGTAGATAGCTAAAACACTGACTCAATGACACTCAAGGAAAATAACAAACAGGGCCCTGACCCGGTGCGAATTGATGTCCACAATTCATACCACCTTCCTTAGACTAACTCAATACAGACGCCATTAAACTACAGATGACACGGCAGTGTAAGGAAACGCACTCACACTATATATTTAGACTAATAAATATACTGGAAAAAACAAGTAGAGTAACGACGGACTTGTGGTTTAATGTTGGCGTTTTACACGGTATTTTTATTATCTACACGGTCCTATCTTGGCTGGCTATATTAGCTAATGCTTAATAATTCTGCACAAGTCACACTACACCTGGTGACGTGCTGACAAATGGAGCAATGAATATGAACAGTCGAAAATAAATTTTAAACGATTATAGCCTCTAAAATTAAGATGCAATCGGCTAGAAAATGAGACACTATATTGAGTAAACGCCAAAACTATTCTAATTCGCGTGATTTACACGTTCAATCCTACAAATTAACTATTTTTGTAGCGAAGCTATTTAAACTCACTTAAATTTACGATCATAAACCATTAAAGCGCCAGTGGCATGACTTTTTTAGAAAAAACTAAAATAGAATAATCAAAATGTCTAATTACTTTATGATACGGCCTTGAGAGGTAGTGACAACTGCAGACCACAAGAAGATGGGGAAGCGTCTATGCAAACCATGGATATAGAATATGCCATCGAGTCACTCATCTATAGGCATTTTGTGTCATTGATTAAGGAGTTGACACCGATTGCTTGGTGGCGAATGGCGGTCGAAAGGGTAATGGAACATCATTCACACACGTCGCAAGCCATTGGCACCTCTGCAAACTGACAGAATCACGTGGTTCAAATAACCCAATCTACTAGCAACTTAAGGGAATGGACCAATACTTGTGACCGCTCTCGACCGCGCCAGATACATACTCTACGCAGGTCAAGACCAACACTCTTCATACTGCTGGTGTGATAATCGGCATCATAGCTATAAGGCTAATCTCTACTAATATCGTACATTTCCACGATTCACATGGTGACAGACCTCAGTTAAAAACATGACAAAACACGCGGTCTCCTAGCCACACTCATACAATCGGGTTCGTAGCGACATCTGCTTGTAAAAAAATACGTCAGACACGTCGACGAAAATACTTCAAAATAATGTATGCATATAATCGCTAATGAGTTAGTACGTGTTTAAACATCGAGTACAAAACGCATCTTTTAATGTCATTTATTACACAATAAACACGAATTTACGAAAACAGTTTTTAAAAACTGGGGGCTTACTTGCAAAAAAGTAGTGCTGGATATAAATACTTTAGTGTAATTTTCGTTTTCTTCTTCCTCGGTTCTTCTCGCAATCAGTACTCGTTGAACAATTGACGAATTAGGAGGGTAATATTGTTTGTTTGTTTCACTTTTGTCGTATTTGGCTGTAACAAGGTCGTGCCATCTTTGGTACGAACATATAAACAATAGCTAGTCACAGGTCTGCTCGCTAAGGTATTTGGACAGCAGTTACCTCACGCAGTTGTAAATACATAACGGTTGTAAGGTCCCGGTGGCTCTCGATAATCGAACAGACGTGTGCAAACAGCGATTGCGGCCACGTGAAAGTCGGAACTATCTAAACTCGTTAAAACGTGCTTCATAACTAATAAAACCGAAGCGCCGCGTTGGAAGCGTGTCGGGTGCACTAGTTCTCCCACACAAAGTCGGCTTTAGCCGTCCTGCGACAGTGATTTGGCACTCAAGCAGCGGGCACTTCAGACGTGCCGGATGCAGCAGTCTCAAACACGTACGGTACAATTCGGGTACTTGACCTTCTCGCAGTAGCGGTCCCGCGTCACCGTACTTCTGTCGGCACGCGTGCTCGTCCCGGATTGCGCGGTGTACGAGCAGCACGCAATAGTAGATCGGGTAGAACCACGGCGGCAGGGTGCTGAATCCTGTGTTCCAAAGGAAAAACGCTTCGTTAGGAAATCGCCATCGGTGCGACGACTCACAGTGGCAACTCGTGGAGCATGGAAACTGTTGAGACGTGCGTAAGTGCACAGCGGATTACTGTATCTGGTAGCACCCACGTCAGACTTTGAGACAATGTTACAACGACGATGCTGTAAAATATTTGTATTCCATCATTTTCTAAATGGAGAAGCGATTTCCACGAGGATCCTTTTTATGTACGAGTTAGCTGAAGATTTTTTGGCAAGCTGTACAGGCACAATGCTGACAGAAAAGCAGGATGGTTGAGTAGTACTCACCACAGGGCAGCGACCGGCGACAGCATCAGCAGATCTCCCAGGTAGTTAGCTTCCTCACGAATCCCCACCAACCAGAGATGAGGAGTCGCTTGCCAGACGGTGTTGTGCGAGCTTTCAGATCTGTTGAAAGGTCGACAAATACGTATAAACACACATCTGCAAAAATTCCACCTGTAGCCTTGTAGATGGCACCACAGTGCCATTTAGTTTTATCCAGGTATCTATGAGTAGGCTACCAACCTGTCAAGCTTCCCAACCAGTTTTATATGATCTTGAAGTTACTAGTAATCACAGAAACAAATAAGGGTCAGACAAACGTGTTATAGGAACATATATGCGTACAAAATAAAACAATTACACACGTTAGTACAGGAGAAACTACATGACTCTAATGGAAAAAAACTTACGAAAAACTGATGGTGAGGATTCTAACCGGAAGGTGTCCTTCTCCTTGTTTGCCAGTCCGGAAAATCCAGAATCCAATCACTGGATTTGCAAAAACATACGGAACGGAAATGTAACACCGCTAGTCAGAGCACCCGACCACATCAACTATTTATTGATTCACATGCTTACTACACATACACATCCAGCAATTCACGACCGTGTATTCTACATTTATATTTACGTAAACATGTTTCTTATCAACACAGTGAAAATTGGCAGCAGGTGCACAAGGAAAACGCAGTCGATAACGATGCTGCAAGCTGGATTCGTGGTGCTCAGCATGTCACGTGGACTTACTGTCAGCAGGAGAATAGCCACTAGAGCGTAGTTGTGCACGTCCACAGAGCTTCCTGTGATCGAGCAGATAGCGTGCCTGCAAGGGAGTAGACAAATGGCAAGACCAGGTCACCTAATGCCAGCATCCAACCGAATCCCTCCCTGTGTGATGTCAAAGGTCGTGAGCCACGATCCTGCAAGGCAACCATCACTAAGTTTTAGCATTCATCTACACTACACGATACGCCAATCATTAGCACTGCGCTGTGACACTGTGACCAGTACATAATGCCTATATAGGCATAATCAGGAGTAGATAATAGGGAGGAAGTGTGACATACAAATAACAAGGGAAATTCGTCATTTACTCAGCTTATAATACTAACGATTTTACTACACGTAACTACATCCATTGGCTCAAAATCAGTACACAGTAGCTTCGCGCATCATCGTACGAAATCATTTCCTCGTAGACACCCGCAATCCTGTAGATACAGCCCTAAAACTCGACACGATTCTCCATTCTCTGCCATCAATCCAACCCATTGCGCGTCTATAATTCAACACAAAAGCAGCTACTAGCGCTATTTGCTACACTGAGCGAGCATGTGGCTCGCTGGGATATAGGCCATCAACACCTCGGCGAATAACCTTGTGACCCAGTACAGCAACTACCCAGGCACCTTCTGTCACTAGCTGGCATGCGCCTTCACCACGCATGCCAACCATAAATGAACTTAGCTGCGTCGAGGGTTGCGTCGATCCCAAATCTCCCTGCAGCCACAACCGCCGACATCAGCTATCGAGAGAGCAAAAACGTACAGCGACTGCCGCCGCCAGGTTCTGCCCTTTTGTCTGAATTATAGGCGCGCAAGGGCGTTGGATAATGGCAGAGAATGGCAGAATCGTGTCGTACGTTTTAGGCCTGTATCTACGATTGCGGGTGTCTACGAAGGAACGATTTCGTTACGTATGATGTCGAATGTACTGTGTCCGATTTGAGCTCAGTTGGATGAGTTCGACGTAGTATAATCGTAGGTATTATAAGGCTAGTAAATGGACGAATTTCCTTGTTTATTGATGTTCACACTACCTCCCTAATTACTACTCCCGATTATATGTAGCCAACTCCACACACAGTGCAATTTGAACAAGGGCTTGCAACTATACACAATACAATCGTCACAGCTTAAACACGTACACGAGTCTACATGCACTGCTATCATCGCTGGTTCAACACGTTATTGAGTCTACACACAATGCAAGCTATCTTAAGTTGCTAAATTTCTCTAGAATAAGATCTAATTCTCCCAGATCAGCACAATACTAGGCAAGGAATTGAAAATGCAAAAAATAAGGGTGCCCGGTGGCTATACACACATCGGTATACGGAGATCGGTAGCCACAGAAGTCGTGTGACAACTGCTGTAAAATCACATATCGCAGATAGAAACTTGAAAGCCTTTGTAAAAGAAGACTGAAACCAAGTCTGCACAATGAGATACTCATGGCACTGTCGGTACGCTCCTGTACTTACCTCATGGAATAGAGCATCAAATACGTAAAGAAACTGGCAGCCGACGACCAACAGTAGAGGATAAGATGGACTGCCATTGTCCTGACAATCCTTTGCGACCATGCACATGTTTATGACAACCTTAACATAAACGTGATCGAGAACGATTAGGAATTACATATATAGATCAATACTTTCATTAATTACATGTTACTTTTGTCTACGTTTAAGGGCAATTCCACGGTGACTGACGTGACATTTTTTGTCATTTCTGAACATTCAGCTCAGATCTTAGACAACTTACAGTACCTTCTTCCTAAACGTGTGCGTGTGTGTGCGTGCACGTGTGTGTGTGTGTGTGTGTGTGTGTGTGTGTGTGCATGTATAATCTTGGCTTCAACAAGACCTAGTTAAACTCACCCATCCAATGAGTCCAGGTCTCAGCTCACAAAAAAACTTCAGATCAAAGCTGCGGATGCGAGGGTTCAGCTCGTGACCGAGGAAGAAATCGTAAATATGGCTGCCTGAAATGTGCACCCATCCCTGGATTAGCATGTGGACAAACTTGGACCAGTGTTCTTTCAGAGCCTCAACTCAATAACATCAATACCCTTCAACAGCCTCAGTTAACATGGTTCATACAGGACTGAAAATTTTCTCAAGGACATTTTATCGGAATTCATACACACAACAAAACATACCTGGATTAATTTAATAATAACCCCATTCTTAATCACTGTCACCTCTAACTTACCTGGATCACATTAATAAACCCTTCTAAACACTGTCACTTCTACAACATACCTTGATTTACTGACTGATTTTACTGACTTACTGTAATTTGTGATCATCATTTAACTACTGTCTATCGTGTCTATAGCTTTTTAAGCTC
This sequence comes from Priapulus caudatus, assembly GCF_000485595.1. NCBI lineage: Eukaryota > Metazoa > Priapulida > Priapulimorpha > Priapulimorphida > Priapulidae > Priapulus > Priapulus caudatus. The sequence continues at coordinate 51,654 of NW_014578160.1, forward strand.
ATTTAACACAATTTTTATTGAGGTTTGCACATTATTTATGGTACAAAATGTCTTTTTATTACAGGCAAGGATTCTTTCTAAAAATTCAAGGACTTTTCAAGCACAAAATCAACATTTACTAAATTCAGGTACTTTTCAAGGACTCCCCTCAAATTCAAGGACTTTTCAAGGACTGTGCGAACCATGGTTAATGTACTTGCCCTTCTGTATACTTGATAAGAATAGGTCTGTTTTTGTTGGTAGGTAAACGGCAACAACAACCACCCCCTTCCCTCCTACCCGATCCCACATGTTGCTATAAATGATCGCACTTTTGCCAAAGCCAGTTTTTGTTAAGTTATCGCCACATAACTAAGTGCACCTACAATGTGGGCGTACAAAATCTGGTCAGTTCTAGGAGTTGGACGACATTTTGTCAGTAACAGCAGTCACTCAATTTTCCAGAAATCTCCAAATAAATTAGAATTCTAACCGAACACCCCCAAACCTCTACTGGTTTCTCTTCCGGCATGCCGTGTAGCACCCCCCCTTCACCTACCAGAATTTCCGTATGGGTTCAGGGCATTGTTGGCGGCACGGCGAGCTTTCAGGTACAGGATGACAGACATCAGAGTGGAGAAGACCATCGCAGTACAAGCCAGCTGCATGTAGTTGCGGTAGACGAAGGCAGCGATCGGATACTTAAGGTACATCTGTGCCACAACGAGACTGGCCAAGCTGACCACAAACGCAAGACCACCTGCAAAGTGACACGTGCGTTAGATGTTAGACCTCCAAATGTACGTATCAAGTACTTAGCAACAAGGTTGAGGAGTTGATATTCCGTCAGATTCACATTCGAATAGTTGGTCCGGCAAGCGTAAGTAATTCTGAGTGGTTCCGACACCAGAATGCTCTTCATTTTCCCCCTTTACCAATGAGTCAGCACTCAAACTTTAGATTATATACTTGAGGACATACGTGCAGCAATGACACCTCGTGCCTTGATGGAAAGCGGAATCCATAGATCATGGTTGTTGTGATACGACCGGAATTTTTTTTACCTACGTGCAAATTCTTCTGTGGATCCAGCAACTTTAAAGAAAGAGTTTATATGCATTGCACTTTTAACACTCACGTATGCACGCGCACATACACACACATGCATGCACGCACACACACATCACATGCAATTACCATTGAGACGGTAGCTGAGACGATTGCCCGAACGCAAAGGCTGTCCCTGTACGATGCGCCCAATAGGTAACAATGCCAACAGCACCTGTGCAACGAACCAGCCCATGTATGCTGCAGTTGCCTGCCAGTTGAAATATGCATGGAGCTGCAGAGGTAGCTCAGGTCTCTTGAAGAATACGCACTTTCCCTGCACAAAGAAGCATTACAATTATTACAACAAACTTAATTTAAAAATATATATAATTAAAATGTAACATTTCTATATAGAATAAAATTATCCACTTTATGAAGACCACTGATTCATTCATCTACAACCTAAAGCAAACAAACTGGAAGCAAATAATCACAAAGCATGTGATATTCTTGTGTTATATACAATTTAGTGATTTTCGTTATTCCCAAAGTTATTTCACAAAATCAAATCACAGATGAAACATGTTTGCATCAGCTGCGAAGCCCACATGCTACTACAAATACAAAAAAAGGGTTTACCTTTTCAAGTTTTTGCAGCGTTAACGATGTCAACTTCATTTGCATTGAAATGCACCGAGTGCAGGTGTTTGTAGCGATAGATACCTTTGTACAGGTGAAATAGAGAAGGATCACGGTGGCTGGCAGCATCAGCATCGTTGTCAATGCTCCGAAAGCACCACCAAACTCCTTCTGCATCGTCTTCCTCACCTTCTCGCTGCGAGGCATTTGCTTGATATCTGCCGTCATCGACTCTGGCTGCTGCTGCTCCCCGAAACATCATAACATAAATAAATTAATATTAGTAAGGAAGAAAAAAAAATGAAAGTCCATTGGTACTGACAAAAGCTACATAACTTGCTCTTCATCTCGAACCGACTTGAACCTAAGAGGGCAATGAAGCAGGGTCTTAAACCATGTAAGCTCCAAATGCGGAATGTTCACACGGTGATCAGTAACTAGTGGCGTATTCAGAAATTGATGGGGGGGGGCGAAATGTACCTTGGCTGCCGCAGGCAGGCCTGCGTGCCGTAGACATGGCAGTGCTAGGGGGGTCTGGGGGCATGCCCCCCAGAAAATTTTGAAATATTTAAGCCATTTTCCTGCAATCTGAGGCATACTGTGGACCATATTCTCATGTCTGATAACACTATCTCAACCCTACAACCCTTGCCTGATTAGCAGACAAACTACGCGACACCTTGCAGACAGCGCCTGTCTGACTAGGCTATTCCATTTACCGTAGACATGCCAGATACAAAATGCCTGAAAAAAAACAATGTGTCCAAGCGAACAATGAGAACAATCAGTGCAAATTAAACCTAGAAATCGTAAAGATTCCACAGAATGAGGAACGGTTGGAGACCCTGATGAAGCATCAGAAACTGTCAGTAGCTTGTGATTCCTGCCCCCCTTGATACGACACAGAGCAACATGTGCAAGCAAACTGACGTGCTAGCGGCCAGGATCAGCAAAATCCGCCCGTGCGTTCGCCGTGATTACCTTGTTGGTGCTGGCCATGGCAGCCAGGCGAGCCGAAGTCCGCGTGGGAGTATCCGGCCCGAGTGACCTCACTTCATCCTTCACCTCCTTATCGATCTTGTACGTCTTTGTCTCGCTCAGTGTGGTTTTCTTTGCCGGCGTTGACGTCATCGGAATCGTGGTGGTGCGTGATCGCGATGTGGACCGAGACCTGAGGTGTGATTACGCACATGCAAGCTTGGTAGAATAGCTAGGGCCACAATTAAAATTTTTTTTTATTTGCCCTCACCCGACCCAGGCTGAACAGTTCGGGTAGGTAGGTAGGCTTTTTTTTAGTTTGAATTTTTTTGGGGTCTTTTTACAAATTCAGCATGGTGTCTACATGCTCGGGTGTGCTTGTGCGCAGATACCTTTTATGTTGAATGTTTGTTTTGCTTGGTACATATAATCAAGAGCGTATAAAGAAAGAGAGCGTATAACGGTGAAATGCTGAAACCATGTTGCAGTATTAGTCAAATGAATAAACTTTCCCGGTTTTATTTTGACGATTCTTTGCAGTATTATTGATCAGCTGTCCTACCTTGTTTTAATATAAAACAAACCGAATGTCCCTACGATGCCCCTACGCTGAGATAATAAGCGGTGAAAATCTGGTATTTTCGTCGAAAACCGACTCGAGATCAGTGTTTACTGCGACTGTCTCTCGCTTTGAGATAACTCCGGGAAACCTCGCGTGTTTCCGCCAATGATTGACAAATGGAATGAATGACGTCTGTTATTGATTGCCATAGTGACGACCCCCACCTGTGCCCACCTCACGCTGGATGTATAGTAATCTCTGTAGTACTGACGTGAGTCAGTGCTACCATGGCGCTACACAGCGGCGACCGGAAGCAATACACTGGCCACAAAGCGAGAGACAGTCACAGTAAACACTGATCTCGAGTCGGTTTTCGGCGAAAATACCAGATTTTCACCGCTCATTATCTCAGCATAGGAGCATCGTAGGGACAAGCGGTTTGTTTTATATTAACAAGGTAGGACAGCTGATCAATAATACCGCAAAGAATCGTCAAAATAATATGGGCAGTTTCTTAATTTGACTAATACTGCAACATGGTTCCACCATTTCACCGTTGTACGCTCTCCTTCTTTATACGCTCTTGATATAAATGTATTGCCCACAGATTTATATAATGTACAGTGATACAAATTGTAAAAAAAAATAGGAAAGGTCAATAACATTTTTTGAGTCGGCCCCTTTTTGGCGGGTCGGTCGAGTGAGGGCAAACAAACAACATTTTTATTATGGCCTAGTCATGATACCAGTACAGACACGTCACACCTGTGACAGACTCACTCACTGAGCTCCAGAAAGACGTTTACTAAAATATAAGTAAGTTTACTTCAAGTTATTAAGTCTCATAGTCTAATTCCCAACACTTAGTTAAGTTTTTACTCAAGTTGAAAACAGCTACAGCTGTTTGTAGAGTTATATATAGCATTAAATGAGTCTTAATATTTAATTCTTTACTATTTTAGACTGGTGAAAAAGGACAGGAGTATAGACATACATTGCTATTCCTACATTTCCTATAGGCTTGTGACAAAAACCTTGTTTAACAACCCTCTGAAAACATTCCTGTCCATGTAGAACCATCTAAGTTGTGTACAATCCCAGATTAACGAATGTATGAATAGATTAACAAAACACTACCAACGTAGGCACTAACTAACTGTTCTTTCCAACACTACCTTCTAGCCGGCGATGTTGTAGCACTCTTTGTCTTTGCTGTGCGTGGTGGAGACTTCCCGCGACCTCTGCTCCGAGATCGTGATCGCGATCTTGCTGGTGATTTAGATTGGGACCTGGAGGGCTGTTGAATAGATAAATCGAGCTTTCGTATCACCTGACAATTTAAGAATTCTGCATGCTAATTACTGAATAAGTACACACAGTCACACACACATGCACGCATGTACGCACACACACGCACGCACGCACGCACGCACGCACGCACACACACACACAAATCAACCAAACTCTGCACATCTATCAAAAGAGCTCAGCATTTAAACAAGGTTTCTTATGATTACGATATGTCAAACCAAATTGTGTGTACGAACGTCCCTGGCGTTTGCAACTGTAAACATACACTACTGTCTAGAGTACAAGTCTGGATTAGGCAAGTCAAACAATTTGGAAATCAGCTCACTCGTGGCAGCATAAACCAAACCAACCACACCAGCGGGAACCAAACAGCTGATCGGCTGATCCAGTATGACCTACGAATTCAAACACCGGGCACAGTGCGAGATTGCATAATGTAATTACAATGTCTATGCCCTGAAATCACTTACTCCTTGCATACAATTTTTCATAGTGCAAACTGTAGGGAATAACCAACAATGCTTACAAAAAATGAGAAAAGAGGTTAAATAGTGACAGTGAGAGCAAACTAATGTGGATATGTAACAGAGAACACATCAAAATCATCAAGAATTTGCCCAAGTACAACAGGTTTTCTTTTTCTTTTCAATAGGATCAATTGAGATGGAAATGCTAACATTTCATATGGACAGTCAAATACTAATGCCATTTACCATCCTTCATAGTTCCGTCATTGTTAGATGCATAAGTCTGATCGTATTTGAGATAGTGAAACCAGTTCTTACGCATTCTCACTCTACTAGTAGCTGGTACACAGTGAGCAGGGGCAGAACTAATGGTAGCAACTGAAATTTAAAATGAACCGAGTGCACAGCTGGTACGCTCTCTCGTCAGATCCTGTTATATCACATTCAAATGTAGGATCACATAACTCCGCCTGGGGAGCATAACAGGGCAACGCTGCGAAATGAGACACAGAAATTAGAATGCTATAGGCGGCAATACCAACACTTACAGATCATTTTTTGTTTGTAACAAGACCGGCAGCTGGTATCAATACAGCAGAAGTTTTTTTATTAACTTTTTTATATACTGGCAACATTAATGTAACTGTACCCAATGTTGAGCTAATAATACTCTTGATAATACCAAAGAGTTGGTGTGACTGTGTAGCCTTGGATGTGTTATATGCATGCAGATTTTCCCCTGCTAAATCTGATTTGGTATTTATTAAATTGGCACAAACCACTAACACGTCCAAATTACACACAAACTAAAAACAAACAGAAATAGCTGAAATAATCTTACCTTAAATTTAAATAACTAAAAATGTAAATGACTTTACAACTAGCTATTTCAGATTTCACTTAGAATTTGCTGCTGCTGTTTTTTTATGCAACTAAATACCACATGGAACTGATTTAAAGCACATTTCAATTCAGGATGTGTCATACATGGACAAACCAGAGCTCAGTTTTAACCCTGGTCAGGGTTTCTTAAATACACAAGAGGCACAGTGGCGCACCGCCGTTGTCAAATTTAAAGGGAGAGTTTACTCTAGGTTCTAGGGTTATTTTCAGCTAATTTAGGTTATAATTACGATACATAAAAAGTTTCATGGTTCAATCACCATTAGAAATATTTTTTTTAAATGTTTTAAAACTAACGACTACCGTGTGATTACAACGACGGTGGCGCCACTCAAAGCGCACGATCTGATAAGTTGCGCAAAACCACTTTCCAGCCAAGGGCTACAGACCGAGGGTGTTTCTTATTTATTCATTTAAAAGCAAAAGGATTGTAATATCATCTCATAAACGACATATAGTTTCAGTTATAATATGGATAACACTTGCCCGCTAAAAGAATACCGTTCTGCGCATTTAAATAGCTTTAGGTATAAAATATAAATGCACTTTTCGGGAATTAGCCCTCGGTCTGGTAACGGTGCAAAATAAATTGTACAAATACGCAACTTTTTTCTGGGTTGGCAGCACGGTCGCGGGTGTCATGGCGCAGTATCAAATTTCGTGGAAATAGCCGTTGATGTGTAATAATTAAACAATTAATATTAGGCACTGGTAACAAATAAGTGGGGTATCAGAAGAATTTGTTATACAGTAAGTACAAGTTGTAGCAAGTAAACCCTAAGGCTACGTCTCTTTAACAGTCGCCGTGTGGGAAAATGTTCCTGTTATTACTGATAATGTAATCTCCGTAATTTATATTACCTATAAGTATATCAATACATCCGGTATTTGAATCCATCAATGCGCGTTTTTTCCGCCAAAACTGGCCATTTACCTCCTTTGTCTAATTTTCCCCTCAGAAGAAACCCTGCTGATCCATTTCAAAAATCATAAACATGACCACAAGCACACAAGTCCCTGGTGCATTGCGGAGAAGGGTAAATGCGATCACTGTCTGCTTGAGAAATGCAAATAAAAGATATAGCCGTCTATCATACTTTCTGGCTGAACCTTGAAACAAAATTCTTTATGAATTTGTAACACTTTTGGGAGGTTATAAAATGCTGCAGCTGTGCACGTGAGAAATAAAACTGTGAATGGACCTGATTATTTCTTAGTTAGAAGTACCGGCTTTCGGTGACTTGTCTGCCTGGTCGCGATAATGGTTTTGCCCGTTTTTAGCTCCACGGTGTACTTTGCCGTGGTTGTCGAGTACTTATACCAATCCACCCACACATCAGCTGGTCTGCTATGTAAACTCGCACACCTGCCTCTCCCATCACCTGACGTAGCTAAGCGCATTACTGGAGATTTTGGGCCATCCTTAAATGGAACATTATAATACAAGTATTAGTGCTCAAACCAGCTAAGAGCTAACAAATATTAATTTATAGACACAGATTATCTGACAAAGATTGGGATTTGATTACTAGTATAGTAACTAGTCGCTCATCAGGGGTCTATGTCCCCCAGCGGTACTGCGCCGGAACGGTACCCTGGTACAGTTCCGGTTATATCCGGAACGTACCATTGGTAACTATCTGATCCATGGTTAGGTTTAAAGGGTTAGGGTTTAAGCGGTTAAGGATAGCGCGACTCACCTAGACTCGTTTTAGTGGGTAGGCAAGGTTATGGTCCGGCGCCTATATTATTAGTACAGCAGAGCATATGTATATACGGTACTATTAGATCTATGCGTACAGGTACAGTTCGGCCGGCACGTACCCTGGGGACATAGACCCGCCTCTCAGCGTAATGCGTTAAGTATTATATTATTAATTAATCCATCAAACTCGTGACAGAATCACGATAAAAACACGGTTTAAATGATCGAAACTACCGTTAAAAGTGTGTAATGCATAAATTCACCAGCGATACATACACAGCCATAGTACTGGTCCAACACTAGTCTATAGTGATGTCACGGATCATCCGATTATACTCGATCAGTCGGTTGAACAGTGGGCTCGAACCAAACGCTCGGTTATCAAAATCATAATCGATTTCAATCACAAGAAAAAAAAAACTGTCGCGAAAAAAAACGAAATAAAATGTAAAACTTGACAAGCAAAAATTGGAAAAGTTATGAGAATCAGAGATATCAGTCGCTACTATATATATATATATTCAAGCTATCCTTTCATTTAACATACATGTAAATGATGTTATTAATACAAATAATACTAATTAGTATTATACACACAGTGTAGTTAAACCGTTGCAAAACAAACCAGTAAATTGAGTAAAAACAGTGGCTAAGGACAGGCACATACATGTCACACGACGTTACGCACACCCAGGCACTTCAACACACGGTAAACCGCGATCTGTAAGCATCATCGGTTACTTGGCGTCTAAGCGCGATGATAGATTATAACGAATATACAACCCGATTACCAACACTAGATCAACCACAGACGTAACGCTAATCAATCAGACAAATGCCTGCCCTAATGTAAGGAAAAAATTGTTAATCCATTAAAAATCCAATAAACTGATTAAGTTTATTAAATTTATGATTTTTTACCCTATAACTAGCAAACATAATAAATGCTAATAATTAACCTGATAGTGCGCAATCGGAACCGTTCTTTTGTAATTTAACGAACTAATCATATAATATGTAGAGGAAATATTGACATTTGGCGCGCCACCAACGAACAACAAACAAGCAGTACGCGTAAACCGGCGCCACAAGTGCGTTTTTGTGATTGGTCGTTACGCTTAGTGCCGACGTAAACTGATTGGCTTATCAGTTCTGTCCTTCGCACCGCCGATGCTAGTATTTTCGAATGCCGGAGCTTCCTGATAACAGTTTAGTCGATTTCAGTATTTTTACGTAGATTTAACGCCCCTTTGTTCCGGCTACGATCCACTGTCGACCTCGAACCCCCAGTAAATGAACCGTAGCACATAATATTAGGACGAAGACGGAGAGCGAAGTGGATCAAAATCGATAGAGTGCCACTGCGGATCGCAGTGGAAAAAAGTTGCAATTTGCCAATTTACCAACGAGTTTCAATGAATGAGGAAGATTCCGTTGTACATTGCACATATTTTTCCATTTCTATAATATAATTAATAATACTAATACTAATATAATGACAGGGGTGAGGAATCGCGCAGATGTACAGGCAATGGATTGAATGACCATAACTTAATAACACATCGAAGCATAGACTTGCTAAGGTGTAAAGTCAACCCAGCTTGCTGGATGTCAGTAGATTTTTGCTGGAGAATTGGGTTCATTTTGGGAATATATATGCTGGAGGTTCAGAAATATTTTTCAAACACGACCAGTTTCTGAATATTTTTGGCTTTAAAATATCGTATTTTGCAGTACATCATATTCTGTTTTCAGTGGCGTAACGCAGGGAGGGTGTTGGGGTGTTAAACACCCCTTGCCTCTGTCCGAAACAAACCATTTTTTTAAAGAAAAGAGAAGGAGAGGAGAAAAAGGGAGAGAGAGAGAGAGAGAAAGAGAGAGAGAGAGAGAGATGAGAGAGAAGAAGAGAGAGAGACGAGAGAGCGAGAGATGAGAGAAGAGAAGAGAGTGTGTGTGAGAGAGGAAGGAGAGAAAGAAGGAAAAGAGAAGGGAGCGAGAAAACAGAAGGGCCCCCTATTATCCTTGTTTTAGATTAATGTATTGTAAACACCCCCTCCCGAGCTGTAAGAACAAGATAGCTTATAAACGCAGCTGTAAAGGAGTGTGTACAATGAGAATGAGATAGAAAACGCCCAAATCGATCTGCGTGCATGCTGCGCGAATCGCGATGTCGTAACTACAATTGTAGATTGGGCAGAATTGATTTGCACGCAACACATATACTTAGTCATAGACGTGAGTTTGTTCATACAATCGTGAAGATTTCAGAAATTTCCACCTCGATTTTATAACTGCATCTTACCTATCAGCTATCACAACGCAAGCTTTTTATAATAATAGCTAGTATGAGCCCTATGCAACGTGGTCGCACTGTCTGTAGTTTAGCGGGGGTAGTAATGGATAAGTACTTGTGATTCAAACAAACCAAACACTACACAGCACAAACTACGCACAGCCACCCTTCTCTCGCCTCTCACCACGCACGGCACACTACGCACGGCACGTAGCAGTGCCAGCAAGCACGTAAGCACGCCACGCACGCACGACACCGCACACACACACACACACACACACACCACACAGCAAATCAGCGCAATCGGTGCACAAGCTCTCTCTCTCCTCTCGTCTCTCATCTCTCTGCTCTTCGTTCTCCTCTCTCTCTCTCTCAGCACCACACACACACGCGCGCCGCGGCACATTGCACGCTGCTCTGTTTCTCTCGCGCGTTGTCCTCCTTTCCTCCTCTCTCTTTCTCTCGTCTGCATCTCATCGCTCGCGCTTTCCTCTCTCTCTCCCCTCTCGAGTCCTCCGCTCCTCTCTTCTCTCTCTCTCCGCTCGCAAGCTTCTCTCTCTCCTCGTCTCTCTCTCTCTCTCTCGCTCGCGCTCTCCTCATCTCTCTCTCTTCTCTCTCTCGAATGAATCCTCTCTCCTTATCCTCTCTTCTCTCTCTCTCTTTCTCTCTCTCATCTCTCTCTCCTCATATCCTCTCTCTCTCTTTCTCTCTCCCTCCTCTCTCTCTGCTCTTTGTTTTTACATACACAACACAAATACGCGCCACCCCTCTATCACACACAACACGCACGGGCTCGGAAAGGGGCACATCTCTCTCATCACTCCTCTCCTCTCCTCCTCATCTCGTCATCTCTCTCCCATTGCACTCTTCTCTCGTACTCTCTCTCTCTCATCTTCACTCCTCTCCCTCTTCTCGTCGTCTCGTACTCCTCTCTCTCTTCCCAATCTCTCTCTCGTCTTTCTCCTCTCCTCTCTCTCCTCTCTCCCTCTCTCTCTCTCTCTGTTCTTCTATAATTAGTGTGGTAGCGGCGTGTATGAATAGTAACTAATATATTATTACACAGATAAAAAAAAATATGAATTCTTCTTCTCTCTCTCTCTCCTCTATCTCTTCTCTCTCTCTCCCTCTATATATTGTGTGTGTGAGCGCGTGTAGAATATATAATATATATATATATTATATATATTATAATAATATATATTATAAAATACAATAGATAAAAAAAAAAAAAAGTGAATTCTGCTCTCTCTC